>NC_056736.1:139410269-139475269 GCF_019279795.1 Protopterus annectens | reverse complement strand
AGAAAGTGGAAATAAATGAGTGAGGCCACTCATAGGTGTCCACATATTCCCACCAACAGTCCCCCATGTCTCCAACAGCAACAGTACATGTAAATAAACCGAAGAAAACTGGTTATATTTATCTTAAATCCGAGTACAGCTAACCGTAGGTGCGTGGGTGTGCCCATCTCTTAGCTACGGTTAAAGCAGCTTGAAAGGCTGAAGAGGATAACAAGGAAGATATATGCAAATGAAGCAGCACAGCAACAGTGTAGTGGGCAGGGCGTCCGCCTAACGAGCAGGCATTCCCGGTTCGTGTCTCACTGCAGCACATACCATTCTCTATGTGAAATCTGTATATGAACATTTTTTTTCTCATATTTCCTATATAACCTACTAAATAACATTTAAATGTGAACTGGATTACTGTATTAATAAGGCACTAGTAAGCAGGTTTAAGCAAAAATAAGCAATAGTAAGCATATATAGGCACTAGCAACAATGTTTAAGTGCGTTTGCTTGGGGATAAGCATTACCTACGCAGATTAAGCAAAGCAGAATCTAACTGAGGGTTAGAAACTGTAACCAGAGTTTAGCAGTGCTTAGCTCAGTGCAAACCCTCACACACTCGTGTACAACTGCTTTAATGTGCCATAATCATTCTGTACCCAATGGCCCATGTTCTGCTCAGCAACAAAATAAACAGCTTCTGCAAGGCTCAAACTCAGGACCCTGTAAATTACAGTCACATCAGTTAACCACTAAGTCATCATAGCAATACATCTCAATGAGGTATCAGCAAACTAATCCTCATCACAGGAAAATCAAACCAAACATGTGAACTGAATCTATGTACAGTTTGATGTGAACTGGAATACTGCAGTAAGCATAAATGTGAGGTGTTATTGTAATAAAGTGTAGAAGTCCCCAGGACCCCATACAGTGTATGTACACATGAATCATGGATACCAGACACAAATATAACCTGTAATGAATAATAAATCACTGCCAAAAGGCAAATTAAATGCTACTTAATTATTAAGCAATGCTAACCACTGCACAGCTCAACTTAGTAAGTGTAAGCAATGTGTAGGGCAGCCAATTCAAACGGCCTAGTGTTATACCTCTTTAAGCAGTGACAACCTTAGGTAAGCAGGTGTGCACATTGCTTAGCCTATTCAAAACTGGCTAATCATGGAAAAGTGCAGGAAATTGGCCGTATTTAAACCCCACAGGCGGGAATACTACCCATAACTGGTTGTAGCTTCCTACTGCAGGCAGAATGGTTGGAGTGGGTGAAGGCACTCAACTCAGAGCGAAGTGTTGGGGTATCCAGGAATCAAAAATCATGGTATGGCTTCTGGAAAACTCCATGAGGAGAGACTTCTGCAGGGCCCATACCAAGGCTCGTAGTATAAAACAGAGGCCTGGGACAGTCCTGCCCGTGACCTCACCAGTGCCACATGTATTCCCTGGACTGGTAAGCAGGTCAGACACCACTATGCGGAGGGGGAATGTACTGGAACAGTGGATCCAGGAATCTCGTCAGATGCCTAATGTCCCAGTACTGAGTAAGTACTCATTCTACTAAGTAGGTAATAATTGCCTAGCTTGTGTATACTATGGATACGTACGCCTAAATATCACTGTATTTATCTGACAGCTGCAAATGAGTGGGCTGTGAACCAGCAAGCCCATGATGCTAGGTTGCAAAGGCTGTGCTGCGAGGCAGGTTAGTAATTATTCTGCATGTACTGTCATAACAAATAAATATAAGAGCCTGAGAAAGTGTCGTATCAGTAGAAATAAAGGTGTATTATTCAATGAATAAAGGTATAACCCATGGAATGCTTCTGTCTACTCTTCTTTCATATGTTGTTGAACTGTTGCATACTATAAAAAGTACTGTTGTATTAAACAGTGTTACCCACACTGTGGTATGCAGATAAAATGAGTATGAAGGTCTGCATAACAATGCCAGAAGTGCCAAGAGGTTAATCATATTGTACAAGTGAGGGAAACTTAGAAAACATTAGAAAGCTTCACATCAGTTCCCTGGTAGCACAGTGTACTGTGATGTTAACTGTAAGTTTTATGTCACACACAGCAGGGGTTTGAATCCCGGGAGTGTTAATAAGTTGTATGCATAATCATACCTCACACCTGTACAGATTTTGTTGCAATGTTCAGATAGAAAGCTATATGCATAATTACACCCAACAACAGTACAGGTTTTGCTAGAATGTTCAAATAGAAAGTTATATGCATATTCATACCCCTCAACTGTTCCAGTCTGTCCACCATGTCCAGATAAATGGCCCACATCACCAGCCTGGTAACCTGTTCCCCTGAAAAAGCAGTGTGATGATCCAAGAAATGTAGGCAGCCATTAAGGACATATAACTGATAGTCAGACATGTACATAGTCAGAGAATGTATATGAAAACAAACCTGTCATTCCAGCATCTCACCCAAAGTATATGAGAGCAACTCTCAACATATGTTGCTTTAACACCTGCATCTTGTCACACCTGTATGTAAGACACAGGTCACATATATAATAGTCTATAAACATACCATTGTCCAATATAAGGCCATTGGGTAGTGTAATAATACATGTAAGGGACAGATCACTGCAGTGACTACAAATGCAGTGAAAACTACAAGGATATATTAGTTGTTAATTGAACTCTCTCTCTCTCACCCCTAACATATGTGCAAAAATAAACCAATGACACATCTCAATCGGTATATGTACACTCCAAACTTTTGTTGGGACATATGTCCTATTGGTTTATAAATATTCACATTTGTTTCTATGCATGTGTCATGTTAAAATACCCCCATATTGGTGGCCTGTTGCCATCAATGAATCTTGCATGCTGTTGTAATGGCCACTGTTGTTCCATATATGCATGTGTTCTGCTTGTTCTGCAACTGTTTTACATCTGGTGTGTTGGGTTAATGGGTATACCCATGCATGCTGTTATAAATAATCCTGAATGCTGTCGACTATTACTAACCCATATGTGTCTGTAAACTGCAACACCATAGCTCATATGGGAAGGCCGGTCCCAGCAGACCCACCTGTCCCACCTCAGCTGGCCATGGCACCGGGAACTAACAAGTCTGGGGCCAAGCCTGGGACCTCCTCCTCCATAGGCCCTGCACCACCTTTGGGTGGAACCGCTGCAGGGGATGGAGCTTGGCTCCCACCTGGGAGAGGGGGCAGAGAGGAGCCAGTCACCCATCATCAGGTCCGGGCCGTGGTGCGTAGGGAGATCAATAGGGCTTTTCAAGACCAGCTACACCAGCTTGAGGGCCGAGTGGTGCAATTAGAGGGTGAGCCTGCCCCTCCTACACAGCCCCCAGCAGAGCCACCTTTGGGGCCATGAAGCTGCAGTGGTGACTGCCCATGGGCAGGGACCTCGGTCTCACTGTTTCCATTTGGGGGCTCATGAGCTTGCAACTTCCAAACACCCCTCCCCGTCCAAGGTGTTTACCCCCCACATGTGTCATATACCACCTCATATGCGATTGTTGTCTTGTCTGTTAACCTACCCAATCTACCTCCCCAAATATGCCTACTACCCCTCCCCAACATCCCACTCTCACCTGAAAAAAAGGTCAATCTGTTCCCACAAAAAAAAACTCGCCCCATACATAGCTGTCCATTTCACACACATGTCCGCTGGACACATGTAATCTGGTCTAACTGGCATCACAATGAATTTATGTTGTCCTCACCCCTCTCCCAGGGGTTTGAGTGTCCAAATCTACCTCAAAATTCAGTATATATGCACAACTGTTGCTGTAGAAGAAATGGGCAGCTATGGGCCTTCCCTACACCCTTTCTGCACATCCCTGGCTATTTTCCCTATTGTCTTTCCCTCTTTGTGGCCCTTTTTCACCACTTTCCTATCAACACTTTTTTCTCTTCTTTTAAATAAATGAGTGGGGGGCTAAGCATCAGTTTTCACTTTTAAGCAGCAGTATGCGGGTTTAAGCCTGATTGCACAGGGGTAAGCACTGCCTACACAGGTTAAGCAATATCGCCGCTAACTGAGTGTAAGACACTGTAACTGGAAGTTGGCAGTGCTTACCTCCATGCAAACCTGCACAAACCCGGCTATAACTGCTTTAAAGTGCCTTAATCACTCAGTATCCAACCACTGGTGTTCTGCACCACCAACAAAATAAACAGCTCATGCAAGGCTTGACCCAAGGACCCTGCATACCATAGACAAAATGATTTACCTCTAAGCCATAACAGATACAAACAAAAATGAATGTTTTCAGAAACATATCATCCAGTCCAGTCATGCAGCAGCACAGAGAATGTATACCTACAGCTAGATGGACGTGTGTATGCAAATATATTACTATCTAAACGGATACAATATATGTGTAGATGTAGTTACACATATCTATATATATATATATATATATATATATATATATATATATATATATATATATATATATATATATATATATATATATATATATACATGTATATACAAATATATGAACAGATATACATGCAAATGCCGACAACTACACATATATATGTCATCATCCATACATCCACATATACACAGCAAGTTACACATATGTACGCAGATAAATGTCCCCATAGGTATATACGGACATAGTTAGAAATATGTAAGCAAATATATACACCTACAGAGGTATATTTGGCCAGACATCTGTAAACAGCAATGGTTGATTAACAGACACATATATGTCCACATGCACCGTGAAAGGCCTTGACAGGCCCCAAACAATATATGTCACACACGAATTGGCATACCCCCACCCAGATACCAGACAAACACTATCAAGCTCAATGTAATGCATGTGTGTCATTGAAATAAGGATTTAAATGAGCCCTCGGTCATGTTCCGCATGTTGACATCACATCCCCCTTTCCCACCCACTAGGCGGCCCGAGCAGTACAGGCCCATCCAACCAAGGCCATCCCCGACCCATACATTCATTACCCACAGTTCCACTTCCCCCCCGCCCACTGCACACATGCAGCCACCATCTCAACCCTGGTTACCGGCCCGTAGCTACCACACCACTACACATTGCCCACCCTCCACCCCCCCATACCTTATGTTGTCTCGACCCAAGTATCCAAGGTCTGGCACACACCATAATCCATCCACATAGACATGAGTACCTATGTAACTCTGGGTGTAGACGAAAGTTTTATACCCAATGTTCGGGCTGTCCCGCATGGGACGAATGATTACCTGGTACTAACAATAGATTTCATGTGTGACTATGTGTACACTAACAGATTTAGTTGTAGGTATCGCAAAGCATAACTGGCACACAAGGTTGGCTGGTATGCACACGAAACAGTACCCAGCAATAACAGGCAACATGACAGGATATGTAGCTAGATATGTAGAGGTATGTGTGAGTATACACAACTATAACTACATGGAGATATACCTCTCCCTCTCTGTAGTACAAATGTATACATACATAGACAGACATCTATATAAATACCCATATATAGATATATACATATGCAGATACCCATACATCCACATGTTTTATATATCTATCTATATATATATATATATATATATATATATATATATATATAAAGATATATAAATATATATATATATATATATATATATATATATATATATATATATATACAGCAATAGATACATATATTTATTTATATATATATATATATATATATATATATATATATATATACAGCAATATATATATATATATATATATATATATATATATATATATATATATATATATATATATATATATATATATATATATATATATATACAGCAATATATATATATATATATATATATATATATATATATATATATATATATATATATATATATATATATATATATATATATAGATAGATAGATAGATAGATAGATATGTGTGTGTTTGTGTAAATATACACAGATATATAGGTAGGATATGATACAGCAGTTAAGAATTACATATGTTCACAGGCCATCCCATTGGGGGAGAGGGGGCCCAATCAACAAATGTGTAACACGTAGCATCACCTCCCTCCCCCAGCTAGACAGATGAAACATACAAACACACAATAAAAGTAAACAAACCATTGCTTGCCAGACTACAGGCAGGATACTACCAGTGGGAGAGACCCTCCAAGTCTAATCTTGAAACAAAGACATCCCTTGCCGGACAACCCAAAAACTTAATGGCTATTCCGGTTCCCAGCCATTACACAGATAATCTGTGGCAGGGCATGCATGTTCCCGGACTATAAGGTTGGGGGAAGCCTGATGACCCATGGGGCAAGACAACATACGTGATGGGTACTGAGAAGTGGAGAGTGGGCAGTGTGTAGTGGTGTGTTCAGACCCGACCTGCACCCGGAGTAAGGAAGAGTGCTGAAGAGGAGGTGCAGGGGGGACTATGGGTATGAAATTATGGGCCTAGGCATGCAGGTGTTAGCTGGAGCGGTTCTATGTGGACCACCCCGGGGATGTAAGTAATAGTGTGCATTGTGCAGAGATGACACCTAATGAGCAGCCACGTCCGGTATGAGTCCCACTGCAGCAAAGTCTAGTTTACATGGCAAAGGACGGTACAACCAGATGTGTTGTTGCAAATCCACTAAATGACACCAAAGAACACATGGTTGCAACACCCCACTGTAGGCATGTAAGCCGAACTAATTGGCATCACAATGTATTATTGCTGTCCTCACTCCCACCCAGGGGTGTGAGTGTCCAAACCTACCCCCAAATGCAGGGTATATACACAGCTGTCACTGTAGATAAAACAGCCAGCTGTAGACCTTCCCGTCAGCCTTCCTGCACATCCCTGAACATGTCCCCTACTATCAGCCCCTCTGTGTAGCCCAATAACACCACTTACCTATTGATCCCTATTTCCTTACTAGTAATGTTCACAGTCACAAGTAGGTGACACCCTCCACACAACTATATTGGCAGAATCTGGAACCCCCAACTCTGTAGCCAACAGCTCTCGTCGTGCCCAGTAACAAAATAATCAGAACTCCCAGCACCCCCCCCCCCAAAGTGAGTTACCATGAAGGCATGGCAGATATACAATCAGCTGCTTTTATCACAAAAATATCATCCAGCACAGTCAGTCAACAGTATATGTAGATTAATACCAGCAAACATGTGCACATTGCTCAATTACAGTATTTTGAGCAGTCTATGAGTATCAATGAACAGTCCCTGTCCACACATACTGTAAGAACAGTAGTCTTACATAATACTGAAGAGAGGAATGAAAAACGGTGCACGCCGTGGGGGTATGCTTCATCCGCAGAACCGGGAGATGAGGCTGGTCCAGTGTGTGAGCAAACCACTGCTTCTCAAACCCCTCGCAGGATGCTACCAGTGGGAGAAACAGTTTAGACCAGCAAAGCGTATTAGTGACACAACAACAGGTCTGTCCCTGGTGGGACAAACCAAACTATGTGGGTCACAAAGATGTTTCCACTAGTATCAGAGGAGGATCAAGGGAAGGCTCAAACGTACATGGACTAAACGGATGAAGTGCCTGCAGAAGGTTGCATCAACAGTAAAATAGAGAAAGGGAAATGTGTGGAGGTGTGGTATGGCTGGGATAGCAACTGGAGAATGAATAGATGCTGTGTACATGGAGCTCGGGGGCCAAGGAAAGGGAGCATGGGTATGACATTAAGGTAGAAATATGCAAATGAATCAGAACAGCAATAGTGTAGTATGTAGAGCATCCACCTAACTTGCCCACATTCCCAGTTCGAGTCCCACTACAGCACATTCTATTTTCCATGTGAAATCTGTATATCAACATCGTTTTGCTGTATAACCTATTAATGACATTTATACTTGAACAGGAGTACTGCATTACACATATACCCACTCACAATTCAAAGGACATGAGATGACACACAGGTATGTATACAGAGACAACCTTTATTGGTGTATTTTACAATAATGTATGCCATTACTTACAGCACATAGATTTGGTCTTATTTAATCAGTGAGGAATGCAAGGCCCACACAAAACAGTAGATGCAGACAGTGTGGATATATAACATACTATGCTGTCCAGGCCAAGCCCTTCAATTGTACAACTGTAGACAAAGGATTTGTCGTCAAGATAAATAACAATAAACAATAACAGATGTAATTCAGCAGCCTCCAGTTACACCCTGTAGTCAAAGCCTAGGGGGACATTTATTATCTGTGGTAATGTCTATCTCTCTGTCACATGTATGCACCCTGACCAACAAATGTCGTGGGAGTCCACGATATGACTGGGATGAGAACAGGAATACTAGCAGTGAATAATGATAGGCCATTACCGAACAACCCCTAACCGTATCACAGCAGGACAAAGCCAGACATATATGTGGAGGACAGAGGCAGGAACACATGGCCATACTCGCAATATTGCTGTTACACACCCTGCAAATTGCTGATGTTACAGGATTTGTTGCAACATACCCTTATGCAGGAATAACACATCAGGAACACAAATGGATGTAGCCATGTACTGATAGCATGCAACAGACAGATTGCCGGGGATATATCTAGGGCAAGACCTGTGTGGTGCACAGGCAAAAGCAATAAGACAATCCACTGGCCATTATGTGGATAGGCCCACAGTTGAGAGCTATGCAGACAGACTGCATTCTATCCTAAACTACTATGTACACGCAAATACTGCAAGACCAGCAATATACAATGCACATAACAACACTACTCACTCTGTCTGTGGGTCTGGAACCTCTTACGATTGTATAGTTGGCCTGTGTCTGCAAGCCCTGCTGTAATAGTTACTGCATCCTGCCACCTATAACACTGCTGCCCAAATGCAGGAAGTATGTCCTCCATACTGGAAAGGTGAAGGGACAACACCCACATGAGTCAGCAATTTATAGTACTGGGTTGCCATGACAATGGTTAATTGAATCACTACACAGCAGGCTGCACGAAGTTAGCAACTGTTGCACACTGATTGGTGCAGAGCGCATCACCTACAAAAGCCATGTCCTCCATATGAGAGAGAGAGAGAGATAAAACGAAACACACACAGTGTGGAAAAAGAAAACCTACAAGCCAAAACCAGGAAGGTGTCATACCCATCCTAAAAAAAAAAAAAAAAAAAAAAAAGTATGTAAAACATAACTGTAAGTAATTTAATGTGGTATGTGGTACAGATTAATAGGATATATGATGTTAAATGTTTGATATGTGCCATCTGTGAAGATCAGCAATGAATGACAAAGATGTCAGCCATAATATCTGTGTGTGTTATGTTAGTGCGGACAATAACTGGTGGTGGAAGAACTGCTGTCATGATAGACATGAGTGTCAGAGCACACCACTTGCAGGACAGTCATGTTAATGTGTAATGTAGCATGCACAAATTACATATGTGTGTAATAGGCATACCAGCAATCTCACACCACATATACCACCCTAATGTTAGTCTGTGCTCACATGTGGCACCTGTCTGTGTTGCAGCAAGGAAGTACAGTGCAGCTGTGAATGAAAGACAGTTACAGAATGCAGACCAGATGTCTGTATGCACTCCACATATAGGTAAATATCTGTGTGATACAGAATGTGACATGTAAGTGTACAGATACACAGGCACTCATATAGACATAGGTATATCAACAACGTACAACATATATCTACACTTATATGTACATAGATGTATATTTATACGCACACATATATCTATATATCTATATATATATATATATATATATATATATATATATATATATATATATATATATATATATATATATGTATATAGTGACACTGACAATGGCATGCAGGTGAAATAGTCTGTAACAGGCCAGCAAAGATAAGTGTCCCCACAGGGAGCATGGCTACAAACACATAGCACAAAGCATGGCACATACACATAGCAGAAAGCTTGGTACAATACAACATATGTCCCAATGGTAGGTAAGCAGCTGACATAACAATTGCATTCTGTGAATGGTTTGCTGTAGCTGATATGGTGGGGGGGTGACAAATATGTGTATTAAGAACTTTGGTAACTCTGCTGTATGGGTGGCTCAGACCTGTTTCCACCTTTATGTCTTCCAGGGAACATGTCACATACTCATCTGCCCACATAGAGCGTCGCTGAAACAGAGGTTATTACCGACCACCTGGTACAGCACTATGAACTGCTGTTTGGTCAGACAGCCCATGACCAGCAGGAGAGTACTGCCCTGTGGAATGAGCTACTCCACAGTGTCAATGATGCCAGACTGCATAACTGCAGCTATGAGCAGGTCCGGCATCATTGCACTGACCTGCTTCACCATGTACATCGGTGTGCAGCTGCCGTAAGGGGGGAACACCTCCTATGTAGGTCCCTCCAGGATACCACCATGGCAGCAGCCCATAGCCAGTAAGCATGGTTCGTGTTCATGCATGATGATAAACTGAGCATGTAATAGCTATGGGATATTCCATGAAAACATCTAAAACACCTACCCATACTGAATGCTGTACATGTTCACGTTTTGTTGCTGTGAAATATACTGCATCACAATAGAGACCATGCTGGGGTATCAGAAGGGTACAACAGACACATGCAAGATAACTAGCATCCTGTCAATGTGCAATGTGTCCACAGGGATGTGAAGTATGGCAGGACACATGGCCTACAGTAGGGACATGTGTGAATCAACACCACCATGGCTGCAGCTGCACACAATCAGGTTAAGTAAATGTGGCAGATGTAACCCTGACCTCACAGCACTCATGACAGCAATGTGTGCACTCCAAGGGATGTGCACATGAGTAGACCTTGCAACCATGCAGAAGTCTGAGACATATGTAGGGCACCCCCTACAGCCATGGTAAGGTCCGCTGGTTGTCAGTGTAATAGTCTTGTATGGTCATACATGCACTGCTGATGTTGTGATCTGTAACACAGACTTCAGACATTCACAAATGATAGCTGTTCACATATCATCCCAGGTATGAGTTGCTATAACACATAGGGGCTGTGAGCAGTGGAGATGAAATAACCGACACAGTAATACATATGCATCAATGGCTTCTACACCTGTGAGGTATGGTGCACAGTACAAGGCAGGGCGTGGAACAGGTCCACAGTAACACTTTGTACATGGGGAAGGGCCATCACCTACCAACACAGCCCATGCCTCACACACATGTATACTGCCGCTAGCATAGTTGCACTGCATGCTGTTGAGCACCATATGTGATGCATGTTGACTGAAGGGTAATGGGAGGACTTTGTATACAAATGTTGTGCAAATCCACATGTAGGAGTGTGTGTGTGTGTGTGTGTGTGTGTGTGTGTGTGTGTGTGTGTGTGTGTGTGTGTGTGTGTGTGTGTGTGTGTGTGTGTGTGTGTGTGTGTGTGTGTGTGTGTGTGTGTGTGTGTGTGTGTGTGTGTGTGTGTGTGTGTGTGTGTGTGAGTGTGTGTGTCTCTCGATTGTGTTTGTAAGTGCAATCGAGTGGAGTGTGGACCATGCATGTCAGATGTGTGTGTGTGTGTGTGTGTGTGTGTGTGTGTGTGTGTGTGTGTGTGTCCATGTATGCACAGCCAATAGTGGGATTGACTACATGGCAGTACTTCCCCTTGGGATTGTGCTGTACATGTACATGGATTGAGACATGGGACACCAGGACAACCTGTCTGGTATGTGAACACAGGACAGCTGGTAGCATAACAAGGTCTGTAGCATGGAGCATGCATTGGGAGGTGAAGTACGTACCAGGTATACACATCATATTGCCAGCAGCAGATAGGTAGCTGGCTACCCACATATGCAGCACTACAAATGCAATGGGGAATTACCACAGCACATCAGTGAGTGTATCCAGGTAGTACTGTTGTCCGCATGATGGGTCGCTTGTGCAGCAGATGTGGCATGGACTAAGCAAGACTGTAGTATGAGGCTCTGTTGTGTGGCATATGTAGTGAATGTAACAGCCCCAACCATATAGGGGCCTTGTACACCATTACTGCCCATATACAGGGTAATACAGGATGACAGTAGTGAGGCTATGTACAACCTACTCCACCCAAGTCAGGGAAATTATGAAGTAACAGGTCAGGTAATGTAACCACAAGTGTAAGCATGAAGAGGAATGATATGTTAATGGGCAGTAGTAATGTGCGTATATTATTAAGTGCCATGCAGCATGGGGAACATATGTAACTGAATGCGGGACTGTCTGTAAACCCAGGGGAATTGAGGAAGTAAGGTGGTTGTCAGTGTGAGTGTGTATGAGTGTGTGTACTGTTATGCAATGCTGTACAGGTTTTAAAGTGTGTATTTGTTTCCCCCACAGGTGGCGAGGTGGGTCAGGGTCCCTCCTGCATACAAACTGAGGTAGGTGTCCCTACAGACATTGATGATGATGCTGGTACAGGTGAGGCACAGGTGGAGTTGTCAGAGGCAGACACTGCGCCAAAATGTGTCATCACCCTCCTAACCACCCCAAGGACTCACACAGTTACAGTGCCCCTACAAACCCCATTACATGTGGCCATAGCAGAGGGACAGTTGGCGCTTGGTGGCAATGACCAGGAAAGTGTGGTGTTCATGCCAATTGTGTCAGGTCACAGTCAACATAGCCAGATGTCTGGAAGGCCACCACATCAGCAGATGTACCATGGTGCTCGTGGGAGGACCACAGGTCATCATGCCCCTGGCAGAAGTGCCACAACTGGTACCACCAGGAGCATGTTTCAGGCCATAATGGAGGCACAGACACATATGGAACTGCACACCAGACAGGGCCTGAGACTGCAGATGTTTGCTTTCACAGCTGTAAGTGGCAACCTCCATGAACTCGCTGGTGCCTTCCGTGAATATACCGAGGTCATGGATAGACGGTGGGGTGAGATGGTGGGCCTCCTCGACCATGGTATGTCTGTGCTAGAACATATGGTGGGAGTGGTGTGACAGCTGTGTTGATGTAGGCCAGAAACATCAGCAGCTGGCGGTCAATGTGGACGCGCCAGGATGCCCAGCTGCTCCTGTAGTGGCAGTACCAGCCTCAAAATACCACTGAGGCTGCTGTCCACAGCACACCACAGCAGGCCTTGTGCACATGGCCCTAGCCAGTCCCAGGTGGGACATGGTTCCAGATGACATATGTCATCATCAGGGGAGAGTAGCACCTTAAGGTCTGTACCTGCACGTGCCCATGGAACCCCTGACAGGCACAGTCAGCGTGTCTGTGGCTAGAGGCAGTGAACTGCAGACCCTGCAAGGTTTGGTCTGCAGCTGTACAACATCACCTATATAGGGCAGCCACATGGGGAACTGTGCGCATGCATACCAAATACTATGCAACCACACCTAGGGCGACCCCATACCGACACACACCACATCACCACGCCCCAATCAATGAACCACACCTCTCACCCACACACATGGTGACACATGTTTGGACCACCCTCGGCCTCTGGCACACCAGCAACACACCCTGTTCATATGATGATATCTGTGCCACATCCCTGACATCCATAACATTGATGCAGGGACAGGCTAATATGGTTCTGATGCACATGGTGACTGTAACAGAGTGCTGCACTGTACTACAGTGTAGAATGTAGTCAGAGGTAATGTGTACTGCATACATGTCAGGTAGTGTAGCCATTCAGCTAAGATGGCTTTCACACACCCTGTGCATATGATGATACCTGTGCCACATCCCTGTCATTCATAACATTGATGCAGGGACAGGCTAATATTTTTCTGATGCACAAGGTGACTGTAATAGAGTGCTGCAATGTACTCCAGTGTAGAATGTAGTCAGGGGTAATGTGTACTGCATACATGTCAAGTAGTGTAGCCATTCAGCTAAGATGGCTTTCACACACCCTGTGCATATGATGATACCTGTGCCACATCCCTGTCATCCATAACATTGATGCAGGGACAGGCTAATATGGTTCTGGTGCACAAGGTGACTATAATACAGTGCTGCAATGTACTGCATTGTAGAAATTAGTCAGGGGTAATGTGTACTGCATACATGTCAGGTAGTGTAGCCATGCACCTAAGATGACTTTCACACACACTGTGCATATGATGATACCTGTGCCACATCCCTGTCATCTATAACATCGATGCAAAGAGAGGCTAATATGGTTCTGATACACATGGTGACTGCAATAGAGTGCTGCAATGTACTGCAGTGTAAGATATTGTCAGGGGTAAAGTGTAATGCATACATGTCAGGTAGTGTAGCCATGCAGCTATAATGCATCTCAGCTGTTGGTAACACCAATTGTTATCCCCATACTGTTATCCATTTGTGCTGTAGGCATACATGTGTCAGCGGGAGGAAGGTCTGCAATCATATTCCACAAAGGTATGTCAGTGTTGTGACACCATGGTCGTGACATATCTGGTGCACAGTTGCACACATGTCACAGGTATGTATAACAGTTACTGACTGTGCAAAATTGACTGGTGGCCTGCTGGTACAGGTATAATCTGCACCCTTATGTCAACCCATCCACATTACACACACATCCTTACTTGGCGACACTGTGTCTAGACCCCTACCCAGATATCTAGTGCTACTGAACTGTGTGGCTGTCACTGCACACATGACACCATCTGTAGGGTGAGCTGTGTACCAGGTCACATGTTGCATACAGACCGTCCACAGACATGTACAATATGGTAATGGGGGATGTAATATTTGTATATGGAGAATACATAGTGTGTCATACCATCATATACACATTGACTGACACATAACAGGTAGAAACACATATTAGAGACCTGATTATATTGTTGCTGACTAACTAGTCCGTGTGTCCAATGTGTTACAGGTAGGCTGCACACAGCACGTGTGTAACTGGGCTGTATCCTATTATCTGTTACTTGTATGGGTGATGGTGACAGTGGCCACCAGAGAGTGGTACGTGGGCCAAATACCAGGTGTACCATGGTGTAAAGACAGTGTACACAGCATCCCCATCCCCCACTAGATATTGTACACACTGGAACCCATCTTGATACTCTGACATACCCACTATCACACATTGGCCATGATGCCAAAACAACCCATTGCATATCACAACAGTGGTACCACAGGGATATGCATGTGATGCACATGCCACAGCCATAATAGGGTGTTGCATTGCATTACCACACCTATGGGTGACAACAACAATATCTGTACTACTGTGTGGCAATGTGTATTGTAATAGGAGTATGTGGCCTCAGAATGGTGTACCCTACAGATATGCACGCATGCACATATACGCAGATGTGGCAGACCTCAATGGGATTTCCATGCCTACTGACCCATTGGTACAACACTGTTGTGCTGGTACTGCAAGGCACATGTAGCTGTTCGGGAGAAGAGTTTAACAGGCTACATGTTGCGTTAATGGGGTTGAGAGGCACCACACACTATACAAGTTGTACAAATTGGTACCCCCCAGCCAAACACGTCCACCCTGCAATATACTACCATTACAGGGCCTGTGACAACATGGGCACATGATGTTACATGTACTGCATCCCACCTGCATGATGTCAGGCTGGTATTGGTAACATATCATGCAGTACAGTCTGGCTCCCATGGGTAATGTATTATGTGGAAGCCATCAACATTCCCAGGATACAGATACACATACACAGATATGCAGATACAGGTATACATATATATATATATATATATATATATATATATATATATATATATATATATATATATATACATACATATACATATACATGTGACTACACATACACACGCAGTTATATGTACAGTAAGATACAAAAGTGGAAGGTGCACATAATATGGAACAGCCACTATGCCTACAGGTGACCCCTGAATGACTGGACACTGCATGTGTCACCCATACAAATGACAATCATTGCCTGTAACATACACCCACAGAGAGGTCATAGGTAAAACACCACCCACAGGTTTTCAGACATGGAAACCTTTAATCATGTACTATTACAGTTCTACATGCCATGCCATATAGCTGTTCATACACTGACAACTATATCAATGGAGTGATGCTACAGTGGACAAGTTACAGTCATACAGTAGTCTTGAAAGGTTCACTGCTGTTGCTGTCCAGACCAATCCATTCACATTGCATAATAGGAAAGACACACTGGGCCACAGGATACTTAACAATCAACAGTATGTAATGCAGGTGTGTAGTTCAGCAGCCCCTATCTACACACTGTACAAACTCAGTAGGTGGTATAGACATCATATGACCACGAGCACACCAACAAACAGAACAGTTTCTATGGCAGGAGGCAGTAGTCCTACCCAGATCCATGTCAGCAATGTATATATAGGTGAAGTATGTGGTACTAAACATCCAGATACCTTAAGGCAGCTCATTCCTAATTCCCCCACATTTTGTAGCAGCCTAGACCATTTATGGTGTTCCTCCCTAGACTCAATATTACAGGGCCATATACCACTGTTACTTACACTGGGCTCTGCAGTGCATAAGGGCACACATGTATTGTGTAAGTGGTGCCCACAGATATATGGTTCCAGCCCCACCATATGTGTAGGGATTATAATGGCAGTGGACTAATGGCAGCACTGGCAGTTTGTTATACTTCCAGCCCACTATGGATCAACCACTGGCATCATGACATATGTGCAAAGCTTGGTATGTAGGTGATGGACAGAGGCTGGAATGCAGGCACATATGTGGGCAACTGTTGCCATACACTATGCAAGGTCCTGGTGTTACAGGATAGTCTGTAACATACCCTTAGTCAGGGAACTGATGGTAGAGACAGCCATGGCTGTAGCCATGTACCGGTAAAACACAACACACACACTGCCAGTGTAATATCTGACAGAAGACCTGTGTGGTGGACAGACAAGACATGATAGGCATAGCTCTGGCCGGCATGAGGATAGGCCCACAGTTGTGTGCTATGCAGATGGACTGCATTCCACAGCAAACTAGTATGTACACCCACACCCTGTAACACCAGTACTATACAAAGCATAACACAACTCTACTCACAGTCTGTCTGTAGTTCCTGATCCTCCTACAAATATGTGGCTGCCCTGAGTGTGCCGGTTCTCCTGTAAGGGGTACTGCTACATGCTGTCAGTAGCACAGCTGCCCACACACAGGATGGATGTCCATCACACAGGAGAGTTAATACTATGTCTTTACATTATTTTATATTTGATGTAGCACAATTACTGTAGTAAATTAGACACAGTATATTATGTATTGTATATGATGCTGAAGGTTTTTTACAATCAAATGCATGTTTTTTATAATTAAATGTATGATTTTTTGTATGTTTTTAAATGTGCATCACTTTAAATGAAGGAATGTAGTTTTTTTGGAATCTAAAGATGTATTTAAAAGGCTGATTGACTAATTTTGAATATTCTGTCGAAGTCCACAATATAGTGGATGAAAGCGCTAAGTTTGTAACATTTATTCTGTGATTAAGCCTGTGGTATTATAGCTAGCTGGTCCGTATTTCTTCCAAGGGATCCAATATCTTTAGTGTTTACTTGCTTTTAATTATACAGGAGATGTAAGTAGACCATGCACACATGATGTGGGGATCTATAGTAGGTGGTTGCCATGACAGTGTTAATTGGGTGTAGTACACATGTGTAATCATGTATATATAGCTATCTGGATAAGTATATGTACATATATTCCCACCATATGTCCTGGACATGAAGTGTAGGCCAACCCCAGCTTGTATGTTCCCAATGTCACAGTTGCAGGGGATGTCAGGTATGTATAGCAGGTATACTAGTATACTATTGCTTCTGTCATTGGGATTGTCTTCACAGACATGGTGTGTGTGGGTGGTCACATCTACTTATAACATGTGCCATTGGTTACTGAAAGACATCCAAAGGACATCATTGCACAGTACCTCTACTAGCATGTAATGCCACTGTGGACTGCAACAGAGATACTGGCCAATATATGTGGAGGGTCTGACACAGTCTGTACAGTCCAGAGGTATACACATAAGCCCTTAGTGCTACACATGTGTACCATGCCTGACAATATGGATGTAGACGGCCATGTAGATGGGTACAACACATAACGACCGGTATATGATGTCCAGCATAGGTCATGCATTCACACACCCCTGCCTGGCCAGACATGGTATGACCACTGGTAAAGGGGTGCCATGGCCACATACTACCTAATAGGTATTGACATACATCTGCACTGCATCCCACTGCCTTGTCTGACATATATGACTGTTAAGAGAGAGTCAGCAGTGGGACATATGGCGAGTATCTGTACATGACATCCCACTGGGTAGGTACACTCAGCTGCGAGGTATTTCACAATGTACTGTGTAGGCTGCAGGCAGTCTGGCTCAACACTGGCCTACAACTCCTAAGAGGGAATGCACATGTACCTGCATATAAAGCAGGCTAAACAGGCATGTCACAGCACAGGGTAAGATACACCTGTGTGACACTGCATATCCACAACCAATGTGAACATAGCCACAGCCACATATGGTTAGCTAGCATGGTATTACAGTATATGGACTATGTGTTCTACATCATCCCCATATGTGCCACTCAGAGACTGACCCTACATATACTGGCCTGCTACACAGTTTGGTCTGGTGGCTGTCTGTGGTATGGGACAGATATGTTTATGGCCCTACAAACATGTATGCCACTACAGTACCATACAGTGGGGCAGCATGTAACATCTGATAGTATGGGAACTAGAACAATGTCATCTACCACAGTCTGTACACAGGCTAAGGTAGATATCAACACTACACACACTGTCGACATTCACCATAGGTACACAGACCTCAGCACCATGTGAACATCCACAGAATGTGCAGGTAATGTCAAGTAATGTAACCCCTACTGTACATAACATGTGTAGCAGTCGAATATATCAGTGGCTTGTTTTCAGATATGATGCCACAAATTATGGTGTACAGCACATATACACCACTTCATGCATGACATATGCACAAAGGTTGACAGAGGTGTGGCTGGAAACACATACACGGGGCCAATATTGACATTTTGCTGTGCTAACCACATACATTTACGGTGGTTAGAGGGTTGTTTCAACATATGTCCTTTGAGGGATATGATGTATGTGGCTATCATGGGTTTCTCCATCTACTGACTGCAATCCTTACACCACCTTCTGCAGTCGACAGCTAGATGCTCCGTGGGTAACACATGCAACCACAGACACAACACTGCCCGAGTTGCAGATGACCTTGCAGATGGGGATTCCCCATAAACATGGAACTGATGGCAGGTATTGAAACATGTACAACAGCCATATTCACACAAATACTGTTAAAGCAACATTACTCCAAATGCAGTATACTAGCACTTACAGTCTGTAATCAAGTCAGGCACATCCCCCTCCTGTTTGTTGCACTGTTTTCACAGTATATGTTGTTAGAGGTACACCACAATCCATCTGAGATGCTGAATGCCACATGACAGATCTAGTTCCTGCTCACAGTGGATGAAAAGGGAAAACACCACCATGATGCTCCTAGGTATTGGAGTGTGTTTCCATACAATTGGCTATGGGAAAGTTACCACGGCTGTTTCACGTGGAATCAGCTAGGGGAGGGCTGCAATTTGTGCAGAGGCCATCAGCTGATCATGAATATTACTTAAATTACACATGCTGCTGCCTGATCAAAGCAGGAGTAGGTCTCCATGTCCACCTGAGAGGAGGTGAGGGAAGCAGATGGAGGCAAATATGTGTCAGGGAGGGCTGGGAGGGTAAACCTGAAGCATATTTGTGTCACACACCTAGCAGCACAGGGTATCAAACCCCTGGCAACTATGTAGTCCTAACACAGTTTGATGCAATTATTGGATGCATTACATGGGTTACCTGTTGTGGAGCACTCAGAACATATATTTGATGGTCAGTGACATCTGCAACAGGGATACAGTAGCTGTACGGTAGGTGACATACACATGCCTGTCGGCATGAACAGGTGCCAGCGTCAACACAGCCACACTCTCACAAGGGCACACACACACACACACATTGACACATGTGGCAGGGCCAGGTGTACAACTCATTGGCTGTGGGATTGCTACATCACATCACTGTGCAGGTATCCCATGCACCACACAGGTCATACGGGGGCTGTATGGGCGAAGGGGATGGAAGGTGTCTGACATCAGACAGCATGCTGCAGTATGCCCATGGGGGTTGTAGGGAGTGTGGATGTGAACATCTGCAGGATGCAACATACAAACAAACACACAGGGTGCCAGTACTGACATGCATGGGTGCATGTCTGCACAGGTGTGTGGTGTTCGACTGTGCCAGATGGCTGTTCAAGGCAAGGCGATGGGTGTACCTTGGCATCAGGCCACATGATGGTCTGCATTGTGGCTCAGGAATGTAGTGTCTGCATTTGCCCACACAGGCGGGTATTGCATGCCCCATCCAGTCACCTGGGTGACTATTGTGTGTGGCCAATGCTGTGCATCACTTGCCATATCTGTGTTCCTTCATCCATGACATGTACGGCATCTGGGATGTGCACACCTCCCACATGCATGTACAGTGACATGTGGAACTGTACCTCGGGTGTCCGGCCCATGTTGTGAACACAGATTATCATCAGATGTGCCAGTCTTGCCCACCTGTGGTGGGAGCTGGTAATGGCCAGCAGCTTTACCCTGCACCTACATTGAGTGCATGCTATCAGCATTCTCTGGTGTTTTTAACATCGGTCCATATGGGCATGTTGTCATGAATGGTATGTCCATTGTGGGTCACATGTGGTGGCACCACAGGTGGTGCAGGTGTCCATTGAGCAACATGGGGAGGTGCACTGTCTGTGCATATTGGACAGATGGACAGGGTGACATGCCCTCTATAGCCAACTGCTGTCACTCCATAGTTACTATCAGAAGCCAATATGCAGTGTACTACCCACATATTGGCTGTTACCTAGACATGTGTGCGTGTGTATGCACATGGGTTGAGAGTGTGCTCTGGGTAATACTAGGGTTGCTAACTGTGATTGCCTGGCCTTGATGTCACATGTCTGGGTATGGCTTTCCAGCCCAGCCTCTCAGCCATATCACATGTGTTATCCCTGTACAGTGGACATTGTGATATATATAGTATGGCCACCATATAAGAAATATGCAAAACCCACCACACATTGGCCAAAGCCACCTCTACACAGGATATAAACACAGTCACACACAAATGTATACCTATCATGTTTGGGAGTAGAACCCCTATCTAATTAGTGTATTACACTACAGCACTACGAAGTTATAGTACACACCACTGATTTACTGGAGTAGACCTTCCCCAAAAGTATATTTCACAATGACTGACATCAGCAGGATTGCCAAAGTAGGGCATTTGAAATGACTGTGAGAGACTACCCTAAAATGCATTGCTCCCTACACAGACAGTGACACATACAATACATCCAGAGCTGCCATGTGTGGGGATGGAACCCTACTACAGTTCTAATTCACAATACAGCAGTATGCAGTTACAGGACATGTTGTGGTGATTACTGGTCTACAACCTTCCCAGAGGTGTATTTCTAGGTGCGTGACATCGGCAGCTGTGCCAAAGCTGGGCATGTGAAATGTAAGGTGTGTGAGTACCCTAAAAGCATTGCTCTTTACACAGTCAGACATGCACTCATACACTTACTCCTTAATCACACTATAGCTATACAATGTTGCATGACATGCTACAAAGATTACTGAGTTACAATCATCCCAGAAGTGTATTTCAAGGTGTGTGACATCAGCATCCTTGCCAAAGGTGGGTATTTGAATTGTAAGGGGTGTGCGTAGCCTAAAAAAGCATTGCTCTCTACACAGTCAGACATGCACACAATCACAGATGCACAGTTGCCAGGTTTGTGGTTGGAATTCCTACTTAACTAGTTTATCACACTACAGTGGTGCACAGTTATGGGATATGCTACATAAATTACTGGGCTCCAGCCTTCTCAGAGGTGTATTTCTGGGTGGGTGACATCAGCAACCTTGCCAAAGTTGGGTACGTGACTTGTAAGGGGTGTGAGTGGCCTAAAAGGCATAGCTCTCTACACAGTCAGTGACAGACAGACATGCATACATACACACACATGCACAGTTGCCACATTTGGGGTTTGACATCCAACCTAACTATATTATCACACTACAGCAGTACACAGTTACAGCATGCACTATAGAGATTACTGGGCTACAGCTTTCCCAGGGGAGCATTTCTAGGTGGGTGACATCAGTAGCCTTGCCAAAGGTGGGTATGTGAATAGTAAGGGGTGTGAGTAGCCTAAAAGGCATTGTTTTCTACACAGTCAGTGAGAGACAGACACACACACAAACACTGACACACGCTCACTTGCCATGTTAGGGGTTAGAACTCCTACCTAATGAGTTTATCACGCTACTGCAGTACACAGCTATGGGACACACCACCGAGATTACTGGGCTACGACTCTCCCAAAGATGTATTTCACATTGGATAACCTCAGCAGGCTTGTCAGGGTAGCGCAATGGGGTGGCCAGTGTGTGCATGGCCCATAAACCATTCATGTAGGGGTGACATGCCATAAGCGGCTACACACAGGGTCATATCTTACAGGTACATGTATGGGACTACTAGATGACTACATCCTTTTACAGCCACGTTGCACAGTTGGCACGTGGAACACATAGTATGTGGTGCTGACAGGTATTGGTCGCTAGTAACTGCAGTGTGTGACGTCTGTACCTGATGTGTTTGGGGCCCTTTGGCTGTGTGCTGGGTGGGACAGGTATGGATGGCTCCCTGTCATGGTTACCCTCTTCCACACATCTATATCCATCTACCTTTGGCTTATTATGGTGTGTTGTCCTTACATATATGTCTGTATTCCTATCCACTGTGTGTGCAAGGCATGAGTGGTGCATACTGACATGTGTCTGCACTAACAATTGCAACCGCTGGATGTGTCTGGTCCACTGGTGTTTGCATACATGGCCTTCATGTGTTTAAGTGTGTGAGCATGCCCACTATGATGATTCAGTATGTTGATGACTGACATTGACTTCATTTCTCTGTGTGTGAGCATGCCCAGTAAGGCCATCTGTTTTGCATGTGTGGATCATGTCCAGTGGTTTGTACTTTACAGCTGACCTTTGTGTTGTACACCGACAGGTAGCATGCTGTGTCTGCAGGGTATCCACCCATCATTTGGCATTGACTGTTGCAGCACGTCTGCATGGCGGGGGGGGGGGCACCTGACTATTTCTATGTTTCTACACAGGATTGGGGGGTGCACCTGCCTGTTACTATAGTTCTATGTAGGGTGGGGGGGCACACCTGACAGTTGTACACATTTGTTAGGACTGTACTGGTATGTCCTGTAGTCCATCTCAGTCAGTAGTCTTACCTATCATGCTGGCTAAGCCATACCAGTGTACTAACGTTCTTATATTTTGATTACATACACCTACAGTCCAGTACTTGCTCAAACCTAATAGCAAGCACTAATATACCCCGACACTTGATTGCCCAGCAGGGCAAGGCTCATTATTCACCCCTCACCAACCAAGTGACTAAGCAGTTCACCCTACTATTCAGGCATGACCAAAGGGCAATTTCAGGCATACTCTCCAGTCCGGCTGGTGAACCTGGGTATCCTGAGGCAATGTTACAACTGCCTCATGTACACAGACAACCCTCTCCTCCTACCACAAAACATTAACATATACAAGAGATGCAATTTTATAGCTAAAATGGAAGCTAAGCTCTCTCCACGCAAGACTGGAACAGGCAGTCATGAGGAGAAGAAGGTTAACACTTACACCACACCTCCAGCCTCACAGAGACATACTAAACCAGCACTGGCAAAAAATACACATAAATACACAAAATCATACTCGGAGGCTCTAAATAAAAACCTGCAATAGCATCACAGATCTCCAAAGCAGACAACCAAAAACCCTGCACCTCCCATCACAAACCAGACAACACATAAAACATAAAATCAGTGTGCCACACAATCACAGCCCTTAAGGCGAAATAACAAAACTAACACACTAGTAGCAGGCGACTCTATAGTCAGGCACACTGACATCCCACTCACTAGGCTGGACAAGGAGAAGGTTACTGTTAGCTGCCTGTCGGGAGCCAGAATCCACCACATAACACAAGCACTCAGGTCACTCCAGAACAAGTACAAATATGACTCTGTCATTGTTCATGTCGGTGTGAATGACCTGAGACATACCTCCCTGGATTACATGAAAAGATACGTGGAAGAGCTCTCTAATCATGTAGCCCAGGCGGGTATTCTCTTCATTGATTACAGGTGTCCTATGGGAGAAATAGGGTCTCCCCCTCCCTCGCCTATTCTCTTTGGTGAAGGGAACTGCTTCATCAACTTTCTTCTTCTTATAACCTCTATCAAACAATTCTTGCTTAAAGTGAGTGATATCCCTTTCATATAACATATCTTCATTATTTAGCCTAGAAATATGCATACATTGTCCCTTAGCCACATTTTTAAAAATATGCCCAGCATGCATACTGTTCCGCTGCAACAGCGTGCTCTTTCTACAATCTTTCCTATACAAGGTAGTAGTTAAATAACCTGAAGAAATAACAAAAACATTTACATCTAAGAAATACATCTCTTTATCTGAGATTTTGTGTGTAAATGACAAGAATGACACTGTACTGTTCAAATAACAAATAAATTCAATCAATTGTCCATGAGTACAACTCCAGCTGAAAAGAAGGTCGTCTACAAACCTTATGTAAAATATTACATAAGGAGAAAAGGCAGAACTAAAAACATTTTTATCTTCCCACTGGGCCATAACAGTATTGAAGTAGCTATTGGCACAACTAGTGCCCATAGCTATGCCAATCTTCTGTAGGAACAAACTCTCACTATACATGAAGATAAGGGATAAGGGTCTATAAACGCACAAAAAGACAATTATGTTAAAAGAATTTTAAAAATACTAAGGGAGATATAAGTGACCCCTCGATGCGCTGTTGCTCTAGATGCAATTTTTGTACCTTTATAGACCCTTTTATAGAATGTGTCCATCCCACCACAAATAAAAATTACTATTTTAGAGTTACTGCTGATTGTCACAGCAGGAATTTGATCTATTTGGCTAAGTGTAGAGCCTCTGACTGTTTTTATATAGGCAAGACCAATAGGTCTTTGCTTAAAAGAATGAGGGAGCATGTGTAGAGCATGAACAGACTGAATGAGCACAATGCCTTAGCTAAACACTATATGGAGTATGGACTAGAACATAAGTTTGGATTTAGGGTGATAGAAATGGTGAATCCTAACATTCGCGGTGGTGATTTTAGAAATTTCACCTAGGAACGGGAATTATCATGGCTCATTAATATGCAGGCAGATAGGGTTCCTGGTATTAATGAGAGAGCCTCTATAAAACCAGCTTTGGAAGCTAGGGGTCTCTTTAAATGAATATGAGTTTCTTTATTGTTTTATTGGAAATGTTTTTTTTGTTGGTTAGCTGTATTTATGATCTAGGATGGATGTACTATTTAATTAATTTGATTTTGTAACTTGTTGTCTGCACATCTACTGTGTGAAAGCACTTACATTGTTACATTTTTATTAAACCTAAGTTTTTTATTGAGACAATAGTGCTTTGGTGCCATTTCTTATTTAGTTTTTTTGCTTCTTGGTTTATTGGCACCATTTATTCTGCAGGATTTTCTCTTTTTCTCTTCATTGTTAATTGTTTGGTGTCCTACGGAAGCATGGCTGAAGGGAATGAGACTGATATTGAATGTGGTTATCTTCCTGCCAGGAAGAGAGGTGAAGACGGAATTGTGAGTTTTTTGAAGATTGATGGTAATCCACTGCTCATGAAACCTGTATTAGGTGGTTGCGATCAATTGGTGGAAGATGTCCATTTGCTGAATGCCATACGAGAGCTAGAAAATTAACTTTTAAAAGTGAAACATCTCCAATGGCAATGTTTACATCTGGAGGCATGCCTCTTCTACAAAGTAATACCTCGTGGACTGCGAGTGCTGGTTATGCCATCATATGGAGCAACTCATCCAGGTTTACTAAGTAAGTAGCAGCAATTAAACCTGGAATTGAGTTTTAATTATATACATCTTTTGATACTATTTTAAACATTTGGAAAAAGAATTGACTGATACGACTGATAGAATGTATGCTGAGCTACTAGAGTTGCATAAAGATGATTTTCTAGTGAGAATGGATAGTTATCGATAATGTCTCTTCATATCAACAGCAACTAAGAGCACAGAAAATGAAGAAACTGTTGAGAGACACTACAGATTTTTCCAAGGGTAATGTGTTTACTTGGCCGAGAAATGTATATGCAACTAGCTCTGGGACTAATAATATTGATGTTGTTCAAAAGGAGAAAGATGTTATTATATATAAAGTTTTACATGTGAATAAACAGACTAATATCAGTACTGAACGTACTGCTGGTACAGATTTGATCAATGCACCTAGTACATCTACTACTTCTCCTTTAAACCCAGCTGCTTTCATCAAGCAGGTAGATGTACCACCAAAGTCCATAAGTATAATTGGTCAAACAGAGACACTCCCTTTACCACTTCTGATTCGAAAGAGGGAGAAAGTGCATCATTCATGCTATCAAAGCAGAGGGGGGGGAGCGGCAGCGTCTGTTGGAGGAAGGCAGAACGCAGACTTTGAAAGCCATGTGGACAAATCAAACAGTTCGGTAATTTATAACATTTCCAACAAAGAATTGACTTTAGCACAACTGTCATTGTTAGAATATAGGTTATCCTTTATTCCAGCTCAGAGCTCAAATCTGAGCAAAACCATTATAGACATCAAGAAATATGTTAGAAATGTCATGTTTAAAATTATGTATGGTGATACCAATAATGTTACTGAAAGTTCTGCATTTATAAAACCTAGCGTTTTTCAACCGCTATTACATTCTATGTTAAAGACATTCTCAAAGAAATGTGAGAATGATTTAATGGCTATATATAATAGTAAAGGGATGAAAAATACTTTTTTCAGTTTAAATAATGCTGAACAATAGGCTCTGCAAGAGTTACAGAATGATGCCGTACTGACTATAAAATCTGCTGATAAAGGTGGAACCATCGTTGTGATGAATGCAAAGTTCTACAATGACAGTATTTTGGAATTATTAATGGATTATTGTGTATATAATGAAGTAAACCCTGAATATGTTATGTTGTCACATTGTAGAGTAAGATCTAGCTTGAGTGACTGCTTTTGTAGTGGGTTAATATCTAAGGAACTCTTTGATTATCTTATAGTTGAACACCCTATTATTCTGGTGTTTCAGGGACTGCCAAAAATACAAAAATGTTTGGAGAAACCTTCCTTCAGACCCATAGTGGCTGGTAAGGGTTGGATCACTGAACCAATCTCTATTTTTATAGAGAAGAAGTTAAGGCCAGTTCTTAATATGCAAAGTCAGGTGTTGAGGGACACCCAACAGTTTTTGGGCAATCTATATGATTCCACAAATAGGCTAGCTTTGATGGAAAATATCTGTTGGTTAGCCTAGATGTGGTGTTCCTTTTCACATGCATCCCACATGAAAATGGCATCAATATGTTAAAGGAGTTTCTGATTACTAAAAGTAATTATGATGTATTAATTGTTGACTTGATATGCCTTTTTCTGGAGATTGTGTTAGAGAATAATATCTTCAGGTATAGTGAGCATTTGTTCTTACAGAAGATTGGCGTAGCTATGGGCACTATTTGTGCGAATAGCTACGCCAATACTGTTATGGCCCAGTGGGAAGATAAATATGTTTTTGGTTCTGCCTTTTCTCCCTATGTAATATTTTACAGAAGGTTTGTAGACTGCCTTTTTTTTTGGCTGGAGTGGTACTCATGGACAATTGATTAAATGTATTTGTTATTTAAACAGTACAGTGTCATTCCTGTCATCTACACACAAAATCTCAGATAAAGAGATGAATTTCTTAGACGTACAGGTTTTTGTTAATTCTTCGGGTTATTTAACTACTAGCATATATAGGAAAGATTGCAGAAAGAGCACTCTGTTGCAGCGGAACAGTATGCATGTTGGGCATATTTTTAAAAAATGTGGATAAGGGACAATGTATGCACCTTTCTAGGCTAAATAATGAAGATATGTTATATGAAAGGGATATCACTCGCTTTAAGCAAGAATGGTTTGATAGAGGTTATAAGAAGAAGGAAGTTGATGAAGCAGTTTGCTTCACCAAAGAGAATAGGACAGGGAGGGGGAGACCTTATTTCTCCCATAGGACACCTGTAATCAATGAAGGGAATACTGATTATGTTATTGGAGAGACGCTTCCTATGTCCCTTTTCTATACCTGTGATGTGACTAATATTATAAAAATTATTAGAAATAACTGGTCTATTTTGCATCTTGACCATGGTATTCATTCTATAGTGGGTGAACAGCCTATATTCAGTTTTAAAAGCAAAAAATCTCTTAAAAGACAATTATGTTATAAGAATTTTAAAAAATACTAAGGGAGATACTAGTGAACCCTCAATGCACTGTTGCTCTAGATGCAATTTTTGTACCTTTATAGACCCTTTTATAGAATTTGTCCATCCCACCAAAAATAAGAATTACTATTTTAGAATTATTGCTGATTGTGCAGCAGGAATTTGTTCTATTTGGCTAAGTGTAGAGCCTGTGACTGTTTTTATATAGGCAAGACCAATAGGTCTTTGCTAGAAAGAATAAGGGAGCATGTGTAGAGCATGAACAGACTGAATGAGCACAATGCCTTAGCTAAACATTATATGGAGTATGGAAAAGAACATAAGTTTGGATTTAGGATGATAGAAATGGTGAACCCTAACATTTGTGGTGGTGAGTTTAAAAATTTCACCAATGAACGGGAATTATCATGGATCATTAATATGCAGGCAGATAGGTCTCCTGGTATTAATGAGAGACCCTCTATAAAACCAGCTTTGAAAGCTAGGGGTCTCTTTAAATGAATATGAGTTCCTTTATTGTTTTATTGGAAATGTATTTTTATTGGTTAGCTGTATTTATGATCTAGGATGGATGTACTATTTAATTCATTTGATTGTGTAACTTGTTGTCTGAAGAAGCACACAGGTGCTTACCTTGTTACATTTTTAGTAAACCTGAGTTTTTTACAGAGACAGTCATGCTTTGGTGCCATTTCTTATTTAATTGTTTTGTTTCTTGGTTGATTGGCACCATTTATTCCGCAGGATTTTCTCTTTTTCTCTCCATTGTAAATTTTATTATAGCTAAAATGTAGACTTACAGAATGTAGTTATTCAATTTCCTACACTTCTTTTTATTTTTTATATATTTTTTTAGCATAAAATACTAAATCAAAGCTGGCATTATGCTTGTAATGCATCCATTCAATTTAATTAATTAATATTTGTCTCTGGACACATCATAGATGCTACTGATGTTGAATTAGGTGTTTTAATTGTTATAATTTTGAAAAATTAATAAACATATTTAAACCAAAAAAGAAAGAAAGAAAAAAAAACATGTATACAAGAAGATAAACCTGAAACTTTTATGGGTCAGAAAACTATGCATCTATATGACAGCACAGGCAAGGGCAGCCATAGGTAAAGGAATTCAATTTGCCCAGCTAGAGTAGAGATTGTCCATCATTACCACAGCATCAAAGAAGAATACAGCCACTTTACAAATCATGTGCAGTAAAATATGCATTTCAGTACAATAATCTCATCAGAAACATCACTATACCACTCTCTCTAAAGACAGATGGCTGCCTATCAAGCAGATTTCTGACCCCCTAGTGACATTATTCATCTACAAGGCCATTACTTCTAACTCATTATCACATCTAGCACACAAACCTGTTCCTAAAACCTAATCATGTAACCTAACACATATTCATAATGCACCCCAAATCTGGTCACACATGCAGCAAAACTACTTTGCAGCAATTGTACTTCCTTCACACTAACCTCTAAATGCTGGAAATCACTACCAACCTACCTAAGTGAAGTCATCTCATATACAGAGTTTAAATATTAACTTAGGGAACGCCAAGTTGCACTAGCATCATGCCAGTGCCACCAGTCCCATAAAAATTACATAAATTAAACTAAACTAGCTTTCATATCTGTTTGTACTCCTTCGCCTACATTCATTCATCCTGACAACTCTGTTGAAATCATTGCTGGCACCTTAATCTCTACTTTATATTTTGTTTTTTTCTCCTTTCTTCATTTCCTTACTTTGTGTTTTATTTATTTATTTTTGTCTGCTAGGGTAGTGCACTTATTAGTACTGACCAATTTCATGGTCAGTCCAAGTGATTAATGAAGTTAGTTTGAAACAGCTTAACAGAATTCAAAGTAACAACCAGTGTATAAATTGTACTCATATCCACCATCCATCCATCTTTCATTTTGTCATAAGTAAAGTTTGTATAAAGCTCTAAATCTGTTCAAATATGTATCTCTGTATTACACTTTATAAAACTTTATTGCATCTTAAACCTAGAATTTATTCACCCAGACTGTGCTTGCAAATGGTTAGCTGTTACCAGTGCAATAACCCAGTAAAAAAAAAAATGCAAAAAGAAAATTACATTTTAAGAACCCTACACAGTCTACAAATAAATATAACATGAACATGGAGAATTATGGGGTGTGAATACCACCACCACCACTGCCACTACTTGTAACAGTCAGTACAAAAAGGGCAAGTGTCCTTACCTGTATAAAGTGAATAAGCACTGTTCACTTCCACAATTGCAGCTGTAGATCAGAGTTATAGTCTCTTGTTCCACAGTATATATCATCCACCTCAGACTGAATCTAGTGCCATCAGTCATTAAAACATAAACAGAATAACCTTGAAAACACACACACAATGTGTACACACACACACACACACACACACACACACACACAGCATATTTCATGGTGGGCAGGGAATGTTGTCTTTCCAAACTCAAACCTCTCCTTACCAAGCTTTAAGATACACTGAACCCTGTTGTTCAAAACTAACAAAACAATAATTCATCTAATCATTTACCCTTAATATAACTCAACCTTTTAATAGTCAAGTGGTAGCAAATATCACTGAGCAGTCATCATTTGATTGATAGACACAGCTGATGACACATGTTAAATGCATAAACCCTTAAGCCAATAAATAAGTTGTCATCCATGAGCATTCCTTGATGAATAATACAATTCTTCATTTGGAATGCAAATAAAACAAGGCATTGCACTGTAAATCCAAATATGAAAAGATTTTCTTATACATGGAGTGAAAAATAAAACATTTAGAAAAGCTAATAATGTTCAGAAAAAATCTCTCTAAAATTTAAACTAAAAGCTATCTTTCTCTTGATGAAATATATATTGTCCTTGTTTGTTTGTTTTTTTCTATATTTAAAGCCAAAATACTACTTTTAGAGATCTAGGGCAAGTATAGCTTGAGTTCTGCCTTAAAGGGACTTCATTTATTTATTTATTTAACATTTGTTAACCAGAAAAGTCTGACTAGGATAGACCCTATTTTCAGCAGACACATGGGGAAAAACACTCCAGACACGTCTTTGCAATGTGGGAGGAAACCCACACAAATGCAGGGAGGACATGCAGACTCCACACAGAAGGCACCTCAGCTAAGAATCAAACCAGAGAACATCCTCTTGCTGTGAGCTGAGATATATTAACCGCTGTACCACTGTGCCATCCCCTGTTTCCTTCAACAAGCAAAGTAGCAACTCATATAGCTTCTATAACTTTCTAAATTATTAGCACATCTGTTTATAAGTCCCCAGACAGGGGATTATCTGTATTTTTTTGCTTGAATTTAAAACAATGTACTTCCTCTTTTCGCATTTGCATACTTCTGTATAAGGCCTCAAAAATCTACTGCCTAAATAAGACATAAACATCACTGGTGCATGACCTACCCAAATAAACAAGCAGCACACTGAAAGAATATATACATTTGTAAAGAGAGTTTTTCATATCTAACATGTAACAATTTTATCCAGTGGAAAAAATGAAATCATATACCATTTCTGCATTTTCCTTTTACCTATTACATTTTACTAAATAAGTTTGTACATTGCAGATTTGTTTATTTTTTTTGTTTAAAAACTATGTATATGCATTTTGAAGCTTGATACAGCTCTAAGATTGCTTTTAAAATTTTCATACATTTTCTTTTTGAAAAGATGAGCATTTTCGAAGATTAGTACAGTTCTTCTCACATGTGGCATCAGTCAGAATGTCAGACTAATAGCACATCTAAACTGCTGACAGCAGAAGACAACAAGTTTGCCAGCAGGTGACACTATCCTTATCACAAAATTATCACAGTAAGCCCCAGTGGTACATATCAAATAAACAGAAAATGGAATGAGAATGGCACATGCCGAGCCGATGAAGAACAGAACTGCAATTTCCGACACACTGTTATATATAGATGAATTAAATAATGTGCTGAAAGGAATATATAGATAAAAGACATCAGGGAGCCAGCCAATTACAATGTAATATCTACAGGTAATCAACTAGGCAATAAATTATTGCATTTAGCATCTGGCTAAAAGAATGACATTTGTATCAAAGAAGTAAGTCTCTCATAAACAGGCTGAGAAAAGATTTATTCAACACTTTTTCTGATATGATAGACTTCACTTCTTATGTAAATATTTGCATGAATAACTTTGCATATACTACACCATACAATGTTATTTATTTCCATACATTTGGAGTTATTAATAAATTACTGATAGCAAACTGAATGACTAAGTTAATTCAGTGTCACTTCAAGAAATTTGAATAACAAGACAACTATTTGGAAACCTTGCTTTCTTAAGGACACTGCAATGTATGGTTTCATTCTGTACCACTATACCACAAATATACATATATACATGTTATTGCTGTGTTAGAAACAGCACATCAGAAGGTGTTTCCATTTTTGTTAAAGAGGACATCCAGTTATATTCTTAAGTTATTAATGTGACTCTGAAACCACACATACAATTATTTGCTTTTAATACAGATGCACCTTTTTCATATTATTAATTGTTGACATTGCTATATCTCAATCAAGGAGTTTCTGCATGGGGTATCCAATTTAAATATTGTTCAGACACTATTATGTCCTAATGCTGATTGGGAGCTATATCACTGAGGTAAGAAATCCACAAGTCCTGTACTTATTTTGTTAGCACTGAAAAACCATGAACAGATGACTAATAACTACAATTTAAAATTATTGTCCTAGCTCTACTAAATATGGTCAGTCAATACATCTTCCATAAGATTATCAGATCTCTAACAAGTGCATGAGTTCTGCATGCTCAATGACTATTGTCTGTAAGAAGGGGGTTCAGATGTCTTGCAGGTCACATGGCTGGCCATTGCCACTGAAAGTTGAACACATGTCCGAGTAAGGTCCGACAGTTGTGTGGAAACAGTGAAAATAGTCTAGACAAAACAAAAAAATGCTAAATTAATAAATGAATTAATGCATACATACATACATACATACATACATACACAAATACATACTTACATTTAATAATAGAAGCAGAAGTGCAACTCTTGTATAGTTTGCTAATAAGATTTCCTATGAATAACCACTGTCTCATTCAACTAAGTGATTAATCAGTCCCAAATTATCTAAAACCTTGGGAGGTCCAGAAGCAAAACATTATACTTCTGAGGTTGAAAAAAAGCATTTGTAGGAGAACACATTTCCTTTTAAATACTCCCACACCCCTAAAAAGTACAGTTGTGTACACTTACCATAAATGTAGATGTTCAAGTGCATTCACTGTTGCAGTCCTAGCAAATAGGTTATCTGGCCCTCGATTGGCCGAATACCAAAGGTAAGGGGATATGACGTTGGCTGCCATCAGTTGTATAGGGCGTCAGTATCCTTGATACAAAAGGAGGCAGCCAACGTCACTTCCACAGTCTTTCTTGCCACAAATGTCAGGAGCCCCCAAGAAAACAAAAATATAAAGCAGCCTTGGTAAATTAAACCAAATAAAGCCTGCACCTTAGGAAAGGAGAACAGGAGAATACTAAAACAGGGGGAAGGAGGGAGGGAAACCAGGACTGCAAAAGTGAATACACTCGAACATCTACATTTATGCTAAGTGTACACAACTGTACTATGTTCATCATGTTTCACTATTGCAGTCCTAACAAATGTGTTGATTACCAAAGCCCAGAGAAGAGGGCGGAGGTACCTACACAATCAAGGATTGGAGAAAATACCCTGCAGAACAGCAGTGGCAAACCCTGCCCTGGATCTAGAAAAACAAAGGCAAATTATAATGCTTTGTAAAAGTGTGCACAGAAGACCATGTGTCAGCCTCTAAAATGTCTTTAGTAGGGACACCCTATAAAAAAGCTGCAGAAGTAGAGGCTGCTCCTGTGGAGTGGGTCCTCTCTCCTTGAGGAGGAACCTTGCCATGAAAGGAATAACAGAAAGTAATACAGTGTGCAATCCATTTAGAAATGGTTTGCTTAGAAATAGAAAGGTGTATGGACTGATTAAGAGTCAGGCTAGAAACCCCCTTCGGCATAAAAGAGGAATTGGTCCTCAGGGAGACACGATATGCATGGAAGATGAGAAAATGCTCCACAGCCATCAAAGCCTGCAGTTCTGAAACTCTCCTTGCTGAAGATATAGCCAAGAGGAATGCAGTTTTCCAAGAGAGAAACTTTAAATTTGCAGTGGCAGCTGGCTCAAAAGGAGGAAGAGTGAGCTTCTCCAACATAAAATTAAGGTTCCAGGCCAGTGTAGGTGCCCTTCTGGGAGGTTTTAAGTTGCTAGCACCTTTGAGAAACATTTTCATCAGGGGGTGAGATAAAATGGGCTGTTCAAAAGAACAGTAAGCAGAAATAGCTGAAGCATGGATCTTGATAGAAGAAAAGGAAAGTCCACCTTGAAGCAATTCAGCCAAGTCTTCCAGGATCAGAGGAAGAGTAGGCTGAAAAGAAGATTCCCCTTTTGCCTGCATCCAATGAGAGAATCTTTCCCATTTGCCAGCGTAGGACTTCCTAATGCTAGGCCTCCTGGCCTCACGAAGTACATCAACCACCTGCTGGGAAAGGGAAGAAGAAATGGATTGATTCATACAACAAGCCATGCTGCCAAATGAAGAGTCTGAAGATGAGGATGCAGAATTTTCCCCCTTCCTGAATCAAAAGATCTGGTTTCAGAGGAAGATGTCACGGAGGAAATTGGGAGAGACTGCGTAGCAGAGGAATGCTGCCTGGGCCAGTCTGGAGCTATGAGAATGGTCCTTGGTCTTTTGTTCCTGATCTTCAACAGTACTCTGGGAAGAAGAGGAAGAAGAGGGAAGGCATAAATTGAAAGTAGCGTCCAAGGGAAAGACAGAGCATCCACTTTCCAGGCTTTGCTGTGATGCTGTCTGGTGCAAAAAAGTGGCAGAAGGTGGTTGTCCGGGGAGGAGAAAAGATCCACCTGCAGAGTGCCTCAATGCTGAATGATGCTGTAAAAGACTGTTCTGTTCAGCTGCCACTCGTGAGGATCCAGGATTTGTCTGCTTAACTAGTCTGCCAAAACATTGAGTCTCCCTGGAAGAAACTGAGCTAGAAGATGTAGGCCCAATGATGCTGTTGTGGACCATAGAATCATGTTCTGTCTGCACAGGGGGTAAGAATGAGTCCCTCCCTTTTTGTTGATGTACCACATGACTGTGGTGTTTTCTGTTCTGACCAGCAGAGTTCCAGGAGAAAGTAGATGCTTGAAAGCCAGTAAGGCCTGGTGAACTGCAATAAATTCCTTCAGGTTTATGTGCAAGTGCATCTGTTTGGTGTTCCAACGTCCCTGTATGCATCTGCCATCCAGCTGAGCTCCCGAGGTGTAGTCCGATGAGTCTGTGGTCAGAACTTGAATTGCAGGAGGTGGATGGAAAGGCATGTCCTTGCTTGCAAACAGGCTGTCACCCACCATAGAAACTCTCTCTGCAGACAAGGAAGCAGAGGAATAATCACATCCAGGTCTTGTGTGTGTTGACATCAAAGGTTCTTGAGGTACCATTGCAATTTCTTCATATGCAGCTTTGCATATGGAATCATGAGAATACAAGAGGCCATGAATCCCAGAGCTTGCAGGTATTGCCTTGCAGGGAGCTGGGACAGACTTTCCAAGTCATTGAAGTAAGCTGAAAGAGTTGTCTGCTTCTCCTAGGTGAGATATATCATCTGGGCAGCTGTGTTCAGACTCGCTCCCAAGAATGTTATCTCCTTTGTTGGTACCATTTTTGACTTTTGCTCGTTGAGAGTATAACCCAGGGAAGAAAGAAGAGTCTTTACAAATTCCAAATCCTTTAACAGCTGTTCCTGAGACTTTTCTTGGATCAGACAGTCATCCAAGTAAGGATAAATCTTAATTTTCTTCTGCCTGCAAAAGGCAATGACTAGAACCAGGCACTTTTGGAAAGAATAATATCTTTCCTTCTTCAGACAAAGTGCTTTCATGAAAACCAAATACATATAAACTTTTCAAATGCTCAATTGCTTAATTGGCTTAATTGCTACTAGCATTTAAAGCAACAAAGCTCTATTAAAACACCCTCAACAATAAGTAGTAATGACAGCACTATAAACATCAAACTGCCATTCACATATAACTAAAACTCACATGTTGAACTTTCGCTCACATCTTTATCATGTTTACACTAAAAATGACTTTATAAAACCCTAACAAAATATAAAAAAATAATTATGATAGTAATCAAAATTAAAATTAAAAAATGATCTTCTCAAAGCCAAATGTACCTCAAATGCAAAAGTTATGGCTGTATTCTTTTTTACATTGTATAAGTAGCTTAGCTCTGTTGTTTTCAACTAGTCTATTAGTTTGCATTAAGAGCTTTTTCAAGTGTATGTACATATTCTGTATGTCTGTTCTTTTTTGGAGCTTTTCTCCCCAGGACTCCATTGAAAACGGGTTCTTTTAGGCCCAATGGACTATCCTGGTAAACCAACTGCAAATAAATAAATAAATAAATGCTTGAGAACACAAGCAATAGACACATACTCATTAAGTCCAGGGAAAAAATAAGCGGCAGTTCTTATTTGCCAAAATAGTTCCTCCTTTTCTAGCAGTACTTGCCAAGGACCTGCTCTAAAATCATTATTAATATGTTTTAAGATAGTAAACTTGAAATTGTGATCTGGATATTTTAAAATGTGGCGTGCCAAGTCATTAGTGGGATCTTTCTTACAAATAGCGTAGTTGTGCTCATATATGTGCTGCTTTAACTTTCTCTCAGTTTTACCTATATAAAAAGCAGCGCATTTTTCACAATTCGCACAATAGACTACACATCTAGTCTCACAACTATACTTTCCCCTTATGTTATAGGTTTTATCCTTAATTGTAACTTTAGTTCCCACGCTGACAAATCTGCATTGCCGACAAGCACCACATCTAGCCATACCTAAACTTTTACTATGACTATTATGGCGCTTAACTTCTAAAAGTGATTTTAAGTTAATACCTCGCCTAAATGTTATCTTTGATTTGAGCCCAAATCTGTTAAATAAATCATTGTCCTCTAAAATAAGTGCCCAATTCTTGTAAAGGACATTCCTAATAAGTACATGGTCTAAATTGTAGGTGCATAGGAAACTTGTTCTAAACTCAAATGTGCTTCCTATATTTCTAACATTACTTTGATCCTGCAGATCAAACCCATGTTCGTCACCTATGTTTGATAAAATTGGTTTAAAATAACCAATCCTACGTTTATAAGTGACTTCAGATGTAATATCAACAATCAAAGAGCTCAGGTAGCCTCTATTGATGAACATGGAACCCAGATTATCGCATTCTTTGATGAAATCACCTTCATCGGATATCATCCTAGCTGCCCTTACCATCTGGCCCTTTACAACAGCTTTCTTCTGATGGTAAGGGTGACAGCTATTATAATGCAAAAAAGCATTTGAATATGTGGGCTTCCTGTATACAACACTTTTATATCTAGAATTTACTGTGTCCTTGTATAACAAAATATCCAAGAAACTAATACTATTATCTTGGACATCATATGTAAAATCTAAAAATTCAGTCGTGTCAGAGATCTTAGAAATAAAAGATGGGACAAGATGCGATGGCCCTTTCCATATCAAAAACATATCATCCTGGTACCTAGTGTACCAGGCAACATAGTCTTTAAAAAGGGGTTCATTAAATAAAAGGGTCCTCTCCCAATGAGCCATCATGCAGTTGGCGAAACTGCCACCGCAGGGGGAACCCATAGCCACCCCTAATTTTTGCAAATATATATTACCATCAAACACCATGAAGTTATAGGTTAGTACTATCTCTAACAATGTTTCAACTAAGTATATGATGTCATCACTGACCTTTCTAAATGTCAAAAATTCCCTTATCCATTCAAGCCCCAACTTTTATGGTATGACTGTGTAGAGATCTCTCACATCAATCGTGAGGAAACAGTAATCCTGATGAAAAGGAAAGTTGTTAATATCATGTAGGAAGCTCCACGAATCTTTGCAAATCTGAGGCTCCTTTTTGATAAGAGGCCTAAGCACACTATCAACATACTTGGCACATGTATAAGTTATGGACCCCCGCCCATCAACTATGGGTCTAAAAGGGGGGTCATTGACTGACTTGTGAATTTTAGGTGTGCCAAAAAGTGCTGGTAATTTAGGGGCAGAAATATTCAAATACCTGTATACATCAATATCAATCGTACCTTCCAAAAAAAAGGTCTTCCAAGACAGACCTGATTTTATTGTACGCTGTATTAACTTCATTAATGCTGGTCTGCATGTAAAAACCAGCATTGAGATGGCTTAACATCTTAACAACATATGAATTATAGTCCATGAAGACCAACCCACCTCCTTTGTCGGGTTTCATCACCCTAATGTTGCAATCGCGCAAAACATTAATTAAATCCCATTGATTAACAGTAATGTTAAGATTACTGTCTCTGTTGTTGCACTTATTGGCAGCAATTGCTCTTAAGTCAAGCTCACAAATCTTTTCAAAAAAGCGTAAAGTATCTTGTAAAGGTGGATTAAATAGACTAGCTACCCTAAAAAAAACAAATAAGGGTGGATCTATCTCCCATAAGGACTTTCAAATTTAACTTGCGTACATATAACTTCAAGTCAATGATAGTCTTAACCAAATCAAAATGAGAGTCAGGAATGAAGGATAGACCTTTTGAAAAAAAGTTAACTAAATCCTGATCAATGTCAAAGGAAGTATAGTTATAAATTTTAAAATCTCCTTCTGTACTTAAAATGAAACGAGGATCATTTGGGTAGTTGATCATCTCCTCCGCTGATTCCGCCTGTTCCTCATATTCACTTGGTTCCTAAGATATTATTCTTTCCGAAAGCACTAATTAAACTTGGCTTTGTTTGTTCCCTGTGACTGTTCCTGCTTCTTCACCTTTGTGTTTTTACCAGTTTGTATCGCCTTTGAGTGAAGAACCAGGCACTTTATAAAAACTCTGGAAGCAGTAGATAAGCCAAAGGACAGCACAGAGAATTGATAATGTTGCTTGCCCACTCTGAAGTGAAGGAACTGCCTGCAGCTTTCCCTGATAAGGATGTGCAGATATGCTTCTTTGAGATCCAAAGTTACCAGCCAGGAGTCCTTGTCCAACATTGGTAGCAACTGATGAAGAGTGAGGATTTTCAACTTTGGAATCACCAAGAAAGAGTTAAGAATGGATAGATCTAGGATAGGCCGCCAGGTGCCTTCTCTTTTTGATGCCAATAAAAGTCTGGAATAGAAGCCTTGGCCTACCTGCTGAGCAGGAACTGATTCTATTGCCCCCAGATGCAAAAGAGACAAAATTTGCTTTTCTACTTCTGCCCTTTGATTTGAAGGAATATCCAGGAATCCTTTGTGTACTGGAAAGGTGTGGAAAGAAAACTTGTGTCCTAGACATACAGTTCTGTGTACCCATTTGTTGTTTATGATGGTGGCCCAGACCTTTGTAAAAATGGCCAACCTTCCCCCTAAAGGAAACTCTGGGCATTCAGGAACAGGCAGAAGTTGGACAAAGTCATTGAGAATGCTTGGATTGAGATGCAGGCTTAGAACTTCCTGACTTAGAAGCGGACGCATGCCATTGTTTAGTCCTTTGAGGGGTAGCCCCATGTCTCCTAGCAGATTTATAACCTCTGGTCCTAGAACGGTTCTATCTGCGGGTATCAGGAAAGATCCAACTCTTAGAAGGGTAGCTCCTAATAAAGTGAGGAGGTTGAACTTGCAAAAAAAGTCTTTAACTGTTTGCATGGACTTGGCCTTATCCGCAATCTTCTTGAGCACCTCCTCTGCTTTACTGCCAAAGAGACTGTCCTCGTGTAAAGGTACATCTAAAAGCTTGGCCTTGACTGGCTCCGGAAGGAGCTGTTCCCTGAGCCAAGCATGCCTCCTGATAACAGATCCAGTAGCTGCAGCCCTGCAGGAAGCTTCAAGAACATCAAAACCACAGTGTAAGTAATGCTTGTTAACAAGACTGGCAGAATTCAGTAAATAATGCATATCTTTATTCTCTGCCAAGAGAGGCACACTTGAAATAGTTGACTTAATAGCCTCCAAGGTAGGCTGCAGATACTTGAGCATATGAAAAAAGCAATTGGTAGACCTAACAGCAAGAGTGGCAGAGGTATAAACCTTCTTTCCCCCACCTGTCTAGATTCCTAGATTCTCTATCAGAAGGAACAGGATTTCTGGTAACAGTGGTCTTAACCCCTTTAGGCCCTTGAGAAATAACCTCTGGGTCAGCCAAAGGATTACGATAAAGAAACAAATGAGAATCAGGAACTCTGTAGTACCTGTCAGATTTCCTGTGAGCAGGAGGAACAGAATTTGGAATCAAAGAATTTTCCAGAAAAACATCATCGACCACCACCAACACAGGAGGAAGAGCCAGAGGCTTGTGCTGAGGCAAATCTAAAAATTCTCTGATCCTTTTCTTAGATTGAGGGTAGTCTTGACCTTCCCATTTAAAATGCTCCCTAAGAGTATTCAAAGTATTACCAAAAGAAAAATCCTCTGGAGGAAAAGAAGAATGAATGGATTACTCTGTATTAGAATCCTCAAAAGGAGAAAAAACCTGAGAAGCTTCCTCTTCATCAGCAGAAATGCTGGAAGTCTCAGTACCTGAAAAAGATAAAGCTTCTGGAGAGAAACCCCTGCCTCTTTTTTAGGAGGAGGCTGTGAGCCCCTAATAAGAGTCAAAAGATCATTAGCCATTTTAACCATCTGAGACTGAGGGGTATGAGAAGCAGCTGGAGCATGTTTCTTCACAGGCTTGCGACTAGAGGATTTACCTGAAAGTTGGAAGGATTCAGGAGGCTTGGCTACCAAGGAGTTTGTTGGTATATGCCTGCTGTCAGAATGAAGAAAGGAGGCCTCAGAAACCGGAGCCTGCTTAGCCACAGGCTGAAGATCAGAAGAGAAAATGGAAGCCAGAGATATGGAGGACTTTGAAAAGGTCTCACCAGAGGCCTGCAGAGGTAAATCCATGGACTGCAGGGGCTGCAAAGGTGCCTCACTGACTACCGCCGGACTGGCGACCAACTTAACATCATCATTGGTAGATTTGGCCCTCTGAAGCCTGTCTCGGTCTCTGTCCTTACATTTCTTAGGAACATCCAAAGCCTGAAGACCAGCAGAAGCCATACCAATGAACTTAGGCCAAACTCCAAAGTGCTTAGCTAAAAGCTTAATCTGATGATGAATAGTATGCGGATTAAAGGAAGCACAGAGATCACAGTTAGGAATGTCGTGGCCAAGGCCTAAACAAATAATGCAGTAAGAATGAAAATCTCTATGGGGAAACTGCTTTCTACAGGCATGACAATTATTAACTTTTTCTGACATTCGTTAAGGCAAGAAAAAGAGGATCCCCAATGGGGTACTTTGCTGTAGACTACTTCAACTTTTGTAGTCGGAAATCAAAAAGGTAAATGGCCGACCGGCACTTGTGCAAAAAAGCTTCTGTTTCGGGCTCCGCGGGAAAGAAGACTGAGGAAGTGATGTTGGCTGCCTCCTTTTGTATCAAGGATACTGATGTCCTATACATCTGATGGCAGATGACGTTATATCCCCTTTCCTTTGGTATTCAGGCCAATCGAGGGCTACCAGGGGCCAGATAACCCATTTGTTAGGACTGTAACAGTGAAACACAATGAACATCTTTTTCCTGTGTGTGTGTGTGTGTGTGTGTGTGTGTGTGTGTGTGTGTGTGTGTGTGTGTGTGTGTGTGTGTGTGTGTGAGTGTGTGTGTGTGTGTGTGTGTATATACATATGGATACACTAGACAATCTCGACGTACTGAAATGTTGAAATTCAGGACATCGAGACTGAATAGTGGAAAGTGCAGTTAACTGAAACTACACTATGCCGAATCTGCAAATGTCGAATCCGTCGCTATCGTGGTGTTGCATTTGTGACACGTGGTGCGGTTTTGCAGTCACCATAATAATAATGGACATCAGCTGGGTATAACAACCCTGTGTTTCTTATGCTTAGTCAAACACTCTGCTTGTGCTATGCTGACGAGGTCATAACAAGGCCGAAATATGCATATCCATAGCTAGTGGGGTTTGACTTTATTGGCCTGAAATTGTCCATTAAAACGACTTCAAATGTAAAAGTCATGGGTAATCAGAATCGCCATATATCTGAAACACCTGATGTTCATAGGGGTCATTTGCATATATCACATGTGCCTCTGTAACATGAGGTTTGGGAGGTCACTCATTGGAAGTTCTAGCTTGGCTGGAGTTTTCATTTAGTTTTTATATTTTATATCTGAGAAATTCCCACTACTTAATAGGATCATCACTGAAGATCACTCAAAGTGTATTTTTTCATACCACTCATTTCTTTTCTCACTACTTTCGTCAGTTTTTAATTTCCATAATTGTATCTTATTTACATATTCCTTTATTTCCATGATCTCATTTTCATCATTTCCTTTCATTTTTTGCTTCTTTTCATATATTTTCATATCTCTCATTATCAGTTTCCCTCCTTTTTATTCTACCTGTTTTTCACATATTTTAATAACTCAGAATTGTTGCATTAACACTAAAATCAAACAGACAATAACATAAGATTTTTCAGATCTAACTGTCTTCTTTTTTATCATATATTACTCATCTTTCAAAAGGATTCAGTCTTGAAAACAATATACAACTGAAAACATATAGCAATTCCTTTTTCATTTTTTTTTCTGGAAACATGTAACTCCCCCAACTCTCTCCAAATAAAGCAAGGTAACCCATAACTTATGCATTTGACATACACCTTTTTATCATATGACAAATGTAAACATTTGTACCATTCTGATATTTCTTTGTTTACTCCAGTTTTACTTTCCACTCATTCAGTATGTTTTTGTATTCCCTAAACTTAACTCCTAATATACTAATTTCCTTTCTTTCACAATGAATTCCATTTACCTCATTTCATTAAGATCCTCACTTTTTCATGTATTCAGTATTGAACCCACCCATTTAAATAACTGTTCAACTCTTATAATGCTTTCATTCATCATTCCTGTCATTTTTGGTACAATAACCAAATCTTCCCCATAAAACAGCATAACTGATCTCATTATTAAAACCAAAATGCACAAACTTAAGGGACATTCCTGCTTAACTCCCCTACATACCCTAGTCTCTTTTTGTATCCATCCATTTACTTTCACTCATGAATTTTTCAGAACAATTTCTTATAGTTGTATCTACTGTTTTACTTATTCTGTATGGTTTCAAAGTTCCCCACATTGTCTCATGACTTATCTTATTAAGTGACTGTTCTATATCACATGTAACCACTTACTTATTTTATCCTATTAAAATCATACCTATTTCCTTTATTAACATTTCCTTTAATTCTCTCCCTTTACACCAGTCATGCCATTCCTGTTATGTCATTCAGCATGTTTTCAACCATTTTGTATTATTCTTATAAATTATTTTATAACCGGTATTCTCTACAGCTGTAGGTCTCCAAATTCATATGTCTTTCTTTTCATTTTTTTCCATATAACTTTTAAAACCCAACTACATATGTTTGCACTATTCCTTTGTCTAACCTTTCATTTACTACATTACAGCAAACTACATTGTTTTCTGTTTTTATTTGCTTGTAAAACAAATAATTTTGTCTGTTTAGTCCTGGTTCATAGGTTCATAGGTTCATACTAGACTATCTGCCCTAGGGCATTTATAAGCCTAGCCAGAATGTGTTGGCTTTTGCCACCCATTTTAAATTAATTTTGCTATGCCCTTTTTCGAGGTTAGTATACTGTGCCTCGGTCTAACAGTGACACAGAAGTGATACCCGGGTTAAACCTATGATCTCCCATTCACTCATCAAGATTCCTCTTGAAGAGAGTCAATGAGGGACTCTACCTAACCTGAACTGGGATTTTATTCCAGAGTGAAGGGAGCCTCTGGGTTATGAATCTGTCCCTCCAGCATGTCCTATTTATTTCAGTGCTGAGGTTCAAGTCTCTCGAGCGCGTAGCTCGATGGGATTTGGATTTTCTGAGGTGCAGCATGTCCATTAATTCCGGGTTGGACATGACTCTTTTTCAATTCATTTATTAATTTCTGCATTTTTCCAATGCGATCTCTGTTTTCCAGTTCTTCATTGTTACATTTAGATTTTTAACACACCATTCCTGTTTCTCAGCTTCTTCCTTTTAATACATTTTATATACAAGTCTTTCCATTACTTCCATTACTCCTTTTCATTTATATCTTGCACCACCTTCTTCATCATATATCGCATCCATTCTTCCTTCACTTATTCACACTTGTTTTACTAAATAAGATGATACCTTCTCATTCTTACCTTTTAAGAAAAACATTTGCCTAAATAATACATTACTAACTTTCTCTCTATTTTCTCATACAGTCTTCTTTCTATAATTCTTACAGTGTTTCCTTATTTCTCAGTTTCTAATTCAAGGTCTTGCATTTTTTCTTTATATTCTTTTTTTTATTTTTTATTTTAATTTCTACTATTTAAACATTTCCTTATACCTTTTTTAAACATTATCTACCATACAGACCAGTTTTTGTAAAATTCCTTCATGGACATATATTATTCTCTACTTTCATAATCTCCAGTTCCATTTCTTCTATCTTCCTAACTTTATCAATTAACCTTTTTATTAATTTTCCTTTTATTGTCTATTTATCCTTGTCTATTATTGCTTCCATACCTTTGTGATCAGAAAGCTCAGCAACTCCCACATCTCTGTCTATTTTTTCAGATCCATTAAATCATATTATGTATAACTTGCATCTCCTGTCCTACAATTTCCAACATTTTAACAATTACTTTGACTCCTTCTCCTTCCTTCAGTAAGTTTTCTCCTGCTCTTTTTTGCATCTCTGCTGTATTCTTCTCCATCTTGGAATTTCTGCAACTTCAGTAGCAGACCACTGCCACCACCTAGCAGCTCCAGAGAGTTATTTATTTATTTATTTCTTCTCTCTAAAGAGTAGAGGTAATTTATTAATTTTACTTTCAGTTTTTGGCATAAAAATTAATACATCTGTTTTAACTCTCATCTTTCTTACATTAATAGTTACTATTATGTATAAGTTATCAACATAAAACAACTTAACATTTATTTCTTTTATGTTTATTTTCTGTCTCCCACCCTTTCATCCATAACCATCTTCTTATTTTAGATAACACCTAATACTCTCCCATTTTCTTGTTATACAGCACATTCTCACATCTTTTTTTCACAGCTTCCATATGTCACAAAATGTACTTTATCCCAGAAATCAATATCACATTTTGCTACTTTGTCATACTTCTCATATAGTATCACTCATATGTATACATTTAACTCTTTTCCATCTATATTCATTTTAATGTTTTCCAAAAAAAATTGTATTCTTTTTTGCTATCCAAAAACATTTCTTTAGTATAGTTAATACATTTACTTTCTTCCAACATCTAATACTTTATACTCCTTCTCACACAACTTGGCTAATATAATTCTCCAAAAAGTCACCAGCTTTATAAAAACTTCAAACCTTTCTCATATGTCATTTATTGCATTTTTTATCTTCTTTTATTTGCTTCCATGAGTACCATATATATTTTTTCTAAAATCATATCTGTGATGATAGGGGAGAGATGGGTGAAGGCTGCCAGCCTAGTCAAATAGAATTTGATATATGATTCTGCCATTTGTAAATAAATGTAAAAATACAGGCATGTTTTCTTGAGTGTGAAAGAATACTGTGAAATGTGGAACTGCAAAATATTTGACAACATTGCACTCTACTGGCCCAGTGAAGCATGTTGTGACCCTTTCATGTTAGAATTCAACTCCAGTAAGTCTGGATGAAGGTTTCATGCCCATTGTTTTAAGGCTAACGTTTATGACCAGAATTTACATGTGAAAGGTGCTTTATTGCTCTGGTTTCTGCTAGACTGTATATGTGAAATGCCTTGTATTGTTGTAAGTTTCAGAGTAGGTGTTAGATTGCTAAATAATGCAGTTTGTTTGCCTGGGAAAACCCAAGTGTAAACATGATGTAATTTGGGAGGGACCCAGTAGACATGTCTGTTAGTAATTGAAAAATTATATGGTGCTGCTTACTGTGATGGATTTTAAGTCTTCTTAAGACACTCAGTCTTGCTGGCTGGATTCTGCTGAAATCAAAGTCTAGTTATAGTTGCATTCACAGTCGGTTGCATACAGAAACTGCAGAATATACACTGATGAGAGAATATACTTTGCAGCATCAACTTAGAGCAGTAACAAATAACTTTTTATAATAAACCACATGGACTAACATTGCAGCTTCAAGTCCTGTTCCACTTTACTTCTCATATAGTACAGATGATGTGAGAGATATAACATTTACCTTGGCACAAATGTGTCCCTACCAATACCCCTAACATAACTGGATTAATACAGATCTTTATATACAATTTTAGTCATGCACACACATATACATTTCCTCTTGGTATTCTATTTTGGAGAATTGCTCATCCTGTAGAAACCATACTGATTGTTGCAGATGTTGATGCAAATGCTGACTTAATAATATTATTTTTAAGCTTCCTTGTTTAACAATGTCTTGTCACATTTTTGCTGAATTTATAAGATGCCAGCTTTTCTGACAGTGTGAACATCCTGTTTTCTATTTGGATATTTGTATAATAACATGTGTTATTGTGCAAATGCTGATAAGTGCAGAAATTAACGTTTTTTAAGGACACACATTGTAACAGTGTCATATGATAGAAACATGTCATGTTGTCCATTCTTTAAAAAAGCAAATTTTATATTTTTGCTCTCACTGACAATGAAATGCATACACCCTGTTTTTAAGTCTGTAAGGAAAGATGTCCATTCAGCAAGTTCCTTATTTTTCAAGCTACAGTCATTTAGTATGGATGCTGATCACATATTACTAAACTCTGTTTTTGCATTTAAGCAAGCTTTATTTTATACCTTATTTATGTTACATATTTGTAACAGAATTACTTTTAACCTTAAAACCCTGTTGAGCATAATCTTACAGCAATGTTTAAATACTATTTCTCACAAGAGACTTGAAGCATTTTGATCCTGATATCCAACTTATCAGCACTCTGCCTTATGCTCACATGTAAGTTTTAGCACTGTCATTTCTTGTAGGAATAGTTAAAGCTAGTAATGATTAATTAGGTATTTTTCTTTGAAATTAGACCGGTACTACTGTATTATTTTAAGTTTCTGTGTGATCTCTGAACTCTTAGATATCTCTGTGGTGTAGTAGTTTTGTCTTGTGTTTTAATTATTTATTATTAAATATTTTTAAAACCTTCTACCTGTGGCTGGTTTATGTAGATATAAAGTATGGTTTAGAATGCATTATATATTTATAGAGTTAATTGTAATAAGCCCTTCCAATAAGCCTTGAGACTGATTAGTCATAGTACCATTGGATTATAATATTGCACAGTAATAATTGGACACCCTTTTAAGGGCCTTTTAGTAGCTGATAATTAACTGGGTGGTGTCATGAATTACTACCATATGGTCTGGGTAATAGGAGCACAGCTGGACAACCTGTGCCAGCCTTTTCCCAGGAAAGTCTGTGTGGTTGTATAACCTCTTCTCAAAGTGTGTGTATGTGTGTGTATGTATCAGCTACTAGGGCAGGGACACGAAGCACTGGTTGGACAGAGAGGATACTGGAGGTTTTAGTTTGCCCAGTTAGGCTGAGACCTGGACCCTATAGCTGTGCCAGTGAGGAGTCTTATTTGGGACCTGGTGAGCAAAGGGGCAACCAACTCCAGACTGACTGTGATATCTGTGTACACTTAAGGGAAATTTTACTTTACTGTGCATATTAGTTATCCTTTCCTCTTCTCAGGGATGACCTCACTGGTGTTAGTGGTGAGGATTGAGGCTCCTTGACTGCTGGGCCAGGGCACTGTCATCACATGTAGTTTTCAGTGGTGGGATCTACTTCACACACTAATTGGCTTGCAGTGGTGTGGGTAGAGCAAATTCCTGTAGCTTATGTACAGTGATCTCTAAAAGAGTTTTGTACTCTAAAACAGCCATGCAGTGCATACTCAGAGTTCAGATATCAATTGTTTTATTTATTTTGTTAGCTTAGTGTTAGTCAGGGTGAGCAGGCAGTATGTCAGCAGAGGAGTATGGAAAGCTGTCAAGGTGCCAGCTGGCCGAGATGTGCCAGGCTAGGGGACTGGTGCATGGAAACCTGACTAAAGTAGACCTGATTGCAGTCTTGGTTACAGCTGCATCAGAAAACAGCAGCCTGGAGGACAATCAGACTGACAGTAGAGATACAATATTCTCGGAGAATGGACAGCTCAACCTTTCTGCAGTGGACTTAAAAATCCAGCTTAAGATGAGCCAAATAAAAGACAAATGTGTGAGTGAAGTCAATCAGAGCTTCCCTACAGCTGAAAAGAATTCTCCTGCAAGGTTTACAAGGAATTATGGTCAGCTTGTGCTTTCCTTTGCTGAGCAGATAAGCTCTTTTTGGAGTAAAAACTTTCATTTCATTTTATTAGCTGATGTTTCATTAGTTCCCTCTTCAGAAAAGTTATTTTAAAGGTAAGACTGTTTTTAATGGACTGTCTCTAAACTGCAAGGTATTTTTCAGTGGGGCACTTGTTTTTTCTATTAGTTTATAAGTAATGTAAACTAGCTGAAAACATACTTTCTGCAGAATAATTGTTTGCATTTTTACATTGTGTGGCTATCATAGTGTTTAAAACTACTTTTTACTGTGTTTTATTATTTTCTATCAAAAGAAGTGTCTTTTGTGGACTGGCAGTTTTTCTAGCATTTGCTGCTTGTCTTCCCCAGGAAGGAGGCACCATTTCCAGCCTGACCATGGAACAGATTGTCAGTCCCACAGTTGGTCCTTTTTCCAGCAATAAAAAGAAAATGTTAAACAAATAGCCTTTGCCACCACAGTAGGCTAACAATTTGCCTTGGCTGCATGTAGGTGATGCTGCTACAGCCATTTGTTGTACCTCAGACCACTCATCTTTTACCCAGGATCCCTTTGGTATATGACCTACAGCCACTATGGACCAGAGGTTCATAGGTTCATAGGTAGGTACTAGGCTATTGGCCCTAGGGCCTATATAAGCCTAGCCCAAAAAGTACCCTGGCTTTCGCCACCCAAGAAAATTATTTTCCTGTGCCCCTGTTGAGCAGAGCCACAGAGGTGATCCCCGGGGTGAACTTCCTATCTCTCATCAAATCATCAAGATTTTTCTCGAAGAGTGATAATGAGAAGCTTTGTTTGATATAGATAGGTAGTTTGTTCCAGAGTATGGGAAATCTCTGGGACAGGAATCTATCCCTCCAGCATGTTCTGTTTATTGTGGTGACAAGGTTTAGGTCCCTAGAGAGTGTAGCTCAGAGGGATTGGGATTTCTTTAAGTGGAGCATGTCCAACAGCTCTGGGTTTGACATAAATTTGTATGTTAGACAGAGATCGCCTCTGAGTAGGCGATATGTGACAGAGTAAAGCTGGAGTTTTTTGAGACGGTCTGCGTAGGGCATCTGTTGGAGGCCAGTAATCCTCTTTGTTAGGTATTTCTGTGGCCTTTCCAGTTGTTGCAGATGTCTTGTGAGGTACATACCAAAAGGGGCATCGTACTCTATAATGGGTCTAATGAGTGATGAATAGAGGGGAACAATGACCTCTTTTTTCCTGGATGAGAAACCTTTTGTGATGAGGTGTGCCACATAGAAGGATTTCCTGACTACTGTGGCAATGTGAATATCAAAGGAGAGAATACTGTCCACCTGTGTCCCAAGGTTTCTTATCACACTTTCAGTGTTGTCGACTATTGCCTATGTGGTAGTTAATGGGTAGAGTTTATACCAAAAGGGATGAAAATGCACTTTTTGGTATTAAGCTTGAGGCCATGGCTTTGACACCAGGCATCTGTCTCAGTGAGTCCCTTTTGTAGGATGTCCACATCGTTAGGAGTTTTGATTATGGCTCCTAGTTTGCAGTCATCTGCGAACTTTGTTAGCCAAAGACCTTCTGTGTTAGTCTGTACTTCAGAGAAGTAGATACCAAACAGGAGAGGACCTAGAACTGAACCTTGTGGTACTCCACTTGTCATTGGACTGAAGTTGGATTTAGAGTCTGCTACTTTCACAGTGTGGGTTCTGTCAGTGTGCCAGTTGGCAACCCATCTTGTGACATAGCTCTGCATCTGTTGGAGTCCCCTCAGTAAGCAAAGGAAGAATAACTTTTTTTGGTCTTAGGAAAGACAACATGGATGGTTTCTCTGTTGTGTCAGAATTTGTGCCCATCCCTGGAGAAACAGTGTCTGACAATAGTAACATATTTGATCCAATTTTTCCTGTTAAAAAGAAACAGAAAGCCAACCATGCATTTATTGCTCCTCAAATTCTTTGGATAGGAGTAGTTTGTTGGACTGGCTCAAAGTTTAATTCAGGCTATTGATCTTTCTTGTAACGTAGTGTCTCCTTTCCTAAAGAAATGTAAGATACTGAATCTGAAATGAAAGATGTAGGTATGGATTCAGGTTTTTGTCCTCAGATTTCTGTTTCAGACACAGAGGAGAGCTCAGTATCTGATTCTCCATGTGGAAGTTAATATTTATCTGAGTCTATTGCTAGAATATAGCAGTAATTTCAATAGAAGAACACTGAGGTTTCTCAGTCCATCAGAAAATACTATGAGTTTTTTTAGAAGGATTTTCATGAACCTACACCCATTCCTCCTGTTTTTCTGCTTTAGAGGATGTGTGTCCTACTGCCTGGAATTTTCCTAGAAGTCAGCCAGCTGGCCCTAAACATACTGAAAGGGTGCATGAAGGTCTTCAGTCTTTTAATGTTTTATACACTATTCCTAAACCAGACCCAGCAGCTATAGCCTTAGTTTACCTAACTGCTGCTATTCTATGCTTTATAAAAAGGATAGGGAAATTATGGATAGCTATGAGAAAAAGTGCATACTTCTGCAACTTTGATTTTCAGAATTTTAAATTGTTAGTCTCATATGTTAAGGTTTGTTTTCACATATTGTGGAAGAAGAATGAGTGTTTTGTTTATACTTTTTTGATGGGAAGAAAAATCTGCTTTGAATAACTTAATTTATGTTATTGCACAAGTCACTATTCATTGTTTGCAGTCTATGTATGACTCTGTTGATATTTCATCCAAGGCTATGGCCACTGTTACAATTTTAAGGAAGTTTGATTGGGTGCATTCTCATGACCTCCCAGATGAAGTAAAAAAAATATATTTCAAATTCTGTCTTGAATAGGGATTTAGTGTTTGGCCCCTATGATGTGGAGGTGATCAAAAAGTACCTCCTTTTCCAAATTGTCCAATATATTTTTTTTCTCTTTATCCAGTTTTCCCAAATAAATATATAAATAAGCAAATAGTGTCAATAAAATCCAGGCATACGTACAGGCATTTAAACAGAGGTTCACAGGTTCATAGGTAGGTACTAGGCTATATGCCTGAAGGCATTTATAAGCCTAGCCAGAATGTGTTGGCTTTCGCAGCCCCCTTAGATTAGTTCCCTGGGCCTCTGTCCAGCAGAGCCACTGAAGTGATCCCTGGGGTAAACGTTCTGTTTCCTATCCACTCATAAAGGTTTCTCTTGAAGAGTGTTAGCAAGGAGTTCTGCCTAATGTAGACTGGAATCTTGTTCCAAAGCATGGGAAGTCTCTGGGACAGGAATCCATCCCTTCAGCATGTCCTATTTATTGTTGTGGTGAGGTTTAGATCCCTAGAGCATGTGGCTCGAGGGGGGTAAGGTTTTCTTTAGGTGGAGCATGTCCATCAATTCTGGGTTGGACATGGCCTTGTATGTCAGGCAAAGATCACCTCTGAGTAGGCGGTATGCAACCGAGTACAGCTGGAGTGAGGCCAGTGATCATCTTTGTGAAATACTTCTGTGGTCTTTCCAGCTGTTGCAGGTGTCTTGTAAGGTACATCCTAAATGGAGCATTGTACTCTATGATGGGTCTGATGAGTGATGAGTAGAGTGGCACAATGACCTCTTTGATCTGGATACAAACCCTTTTGTGATTAGGTGGGCTACATAGAAGGATTTTCTAACCACTTTGGCAATGTGATTATCAAAGGAGATATTACTATCTACTTTGGTCCCCAGATCCCTTATTACATTTTTCGTATTTAGGGGACTACCACCTATGTGGTAGTTTGTGGGTACTTTGTTTTTTTTCCAAAGGGGATGACTATGCACTTTTTGGTATTTAGCTTGAGGCCATGATTTTGACATCAGGTATCTGTCTCAGTTTGACCCTTTTAGAGGATGTCTGTGTCAGCCAGTGAGTCAATTATACCCGCTAGTTTGCAGTCTTCTGTGAACTTGGTCAGCCATAGTCCTCCAGTGCTTGCCTGTACCTCTGAGATGTATATGCCAAACAGGAGGGGTCCTAGGACTGAGCCCTGAGTAACACCATTTGTAACCGGTTAAGAGTTAGACCTAGCTCCCACAACTCTCACCATGTGGGTTCTGTCCGTGAGATAATTGGCAACCCATCTTGTGACATAGGGGTTTATGTTCAGGCTGGTGAGCTTGTCTATAATATAGTATGTCCAAAAAGAGCACAGTTACATATAATCACAAAATTTATTTACAGCAAAACTTTCGGGTTTTCCCTTCCTCAGTGCTACCTAAAAGCTTTGCTGTAAATAAATTAAATGATTATACTTAACTGTGTTCTTTTTGGACATACTTTGTTTTTTCTTATTGAACACAACTTACCACAGTGATTTTCTTTGTGTTTGCTGAGCTTGTCTATAATACAAGAATGGGGAATGGTGTTGAAGGCCTTTGCAAGGTCTAGGTAGGCTGTGTGTACCACCTTTCTCTCGTCTATAGCCTTGGTAACTGTCTCAAAGAAGTCCACCAGGTTTAGGTGACATGATCGCTCCTTAACAAAGCTAAACTGAGTAGGGTTCAGTGTTTGGAGGTTCCCAATGTCTCTGTTAATGAGTTCCATGATGATGCACTCCATAGCCTTGCAGAACAAGCTAGTCAGGCTTATAGAGCTATTGTTCCCGGGGTCTGTTGTGGCTCCACCTTTGTGGAGTGGAATAACCATTGCTGTGCGCCACTCTAAGGGTATGTAGCCTGTGGAGAGGCTGAGTTTGAACAGTTTGTTTAGGTGAGGGTTAGTTCATCATTGAGCTCATGTAGGACACAGCCTGGGACACATCTGGTCCCATTGATGCTGTGTTTTGGCTTTGGAGAGGGCTGTTTTAACCTGCGTGTCTGTGATTTCAGGGGCTCTACATTGGCAGTGCTCTACAGTGGCAATGGGGTTCCAAGCAGAAGTCTCAAACTACTCAAAACACAAGGACAGTCCAACAAGTCTGAATGACTATTCAAAAGTCCTTGTTACCTCATTCCAATGTAGCCCCTTTTCTCTTCCAGAAAGTACAAAGTTCCATTGTTCTCTCAGATAGTTTCAGATAACTCGGTTCTGAAAAACATTCATCAGGATTACAGATGCCAGTGGGAGGAAATTCTTCCTTTACAGGGGGTTATTCCTCTTCCTGTGGATCAAACAATTTTTTCTACCTTTTCTTCATCACATGCTATCCCAAGGAGTGATGGAACCAATTCCTCCTTCACAGAAGGAGAAGGGGGTTTATTCAAGGGTGTTCCTTGTATCAAAAAATGAAAATGCTTGAAGACCAGTTCTGGATCTTTCTTTCTTAAACCTGTTTGTGATAGTGTCCAAATTCAAAATGGTGTCACTTCACAACCTTTTACCTCTTCTCTTCTTTCAAGTTTCCTGGTAACATTATACTTAAAATATACTTATCATCACATCCCTATTCATCCAAACTTCAGGCGATTTTATGTTTTTGTGTGTCTGGATCACATCATCAGTTCTCTGCCTTAAACTTTAAGGACTATCCACTGCACCAAGAGTGTTCATGTCTAGTTCCAATTATGGCCTTTCTTATTCCTCTATCAAGGTTCATTTATTGGCCATTTAAGCATATCTGCCCATGAATCCTCCTCTTTTAGCATGTTCTCATGTCAAAATTTTCTTAAAAAGGGTTTTGCACAAGTAAATTGATGTCCCCTTCTTGGGATCTTAATTTTGTGTTAGAGAAGCTAACACTTGCTCCATTTGAACCACCTCCTAATCTGACTGAGTTGTGGTTCTTAACACAGAAAACAGTTTTAATGAATGCTCTTACAGTAAGAAGGGAATTTAAGTTGCAAGCTCTTATGGTGAGTCAACCCTAGCTCATTTTCCACAAGGGGAGGGTTTCTTTGAGGACTAATATTTCTTTCATGCATTAAGTGGTATCTGAGTTTATTTTAAACTAAACTATCAATCTACCCATTTTCTTTCCTGAACCCACCCCCCCCCCCTAAAAAAGAGGGAGAAGGTATACTCCACACTTTGGATGTCCGAAGATACCTCAGATACTATCTTGCCAGATCTATAACATTTAGAATTTCAGACTGATTGTTTGTTTCTTGTGAAAGGAAGAAGAGGGGAGGCTGTGCCCAGACTATTGTCAAATGGTTGTCTAAGTCTATTACCTTTTTGCTATACAAATCTATTCCAGGCAGGGCCAAGGCCCACTCTACTAGGGCATTGGCTTAATCAATGGATTTCTGGTAAGTGTTGGATTCTAGAAGAATTCTAGAAGCTGCTACTTGGTCGTCTGTGCATACTTTTACAAAATATAAGATTAATCCCATCTCTAGGTCTATGTCAAGCTTTTTTAGGATCAGGCTCCAGGGGCTCTGGGATCCTTCTCCTTCTTCTTCCCAAATATAGTTAGCTGTGGTAATCTGCCCATATAGTTATGGCTACTGCAGCAGTGATCAATATGAAGAACATAGTACAGTTGTGAAGTTGAACTCACCATAACAGTAGATGTTTGAATGATCACTGCTGCAGTATCCACTCCTTCTCTCCACCCCTTTGTTTTTCATAAGTTTATTTTTTATACCAGAGTATGTACATGTATTTATTTATTTTTTATTCTTAGCATTGTCCTTTCAGGCTCAACCTCCATCTCTTTGCTGACAGGAAAGCTCGGAATGTCTCTACTCCCAAAATTGTCTTTTAATTAGCTCAGCTTAAGCTGCTTAACAGTTTGGGCATGTGGAATTTGTCCTGAAGCTTTGGAAGCTGGCCAGCTGTTATATCCTTGGTAGGATATATCCCATATAGCTAAAGCTATTGCAGCAGTGATTATTCAAACATCTACCACTATGGTAAATTCAACTCAGACAACTGTACATTGAAGGAAAGTGTCAAACAATCTATTGTCAATCAAATATTTCCTGATAGATTAACTAGCTCCTTATGGATGTATGTAGGGATTGTAAGGCAGCTTGACTTGAGCTTCAACATCAAGTTTGTGACCTATAATGTTTATTATGTTTGGCACAGGCTGTCTCGCACGATCTTGGTGTACACTTTGGAATTTATAATGACATTAAGTTTGCAGTTATCTGTCTTCATGATGGATGTACAAATTACTTGTGGTTTATGTGAACAAGGAATGTGCTAACTACATGTGCTATCAAAATCTAAAAAAAACAGCTACATGCTGCAATTGAAATGTCTTTTGAAACCCACACAATAACATTTCATAACTGGACATTTAATTTAAGTAAAATATTAAAATCACAAATGCCTGACTTAAACTGTATTTTAAACTTATGGTCAGAACTGGAAGTGAAAAGCAAAAGTAAATGATAAACATATTAGCAGTTGATAACTTTAAAAAGGACACTGCCAAATAATTTAATTAAACAAACTTTTTCTGAAGGACACCAGAAGTACTGCTACATTAGTTCTGCTAACAAATTATTTAAGTGAGGAAGCAATGTTTATGACTGAGAAACCTATGCATATAACTAAGAATGTTGGGATGCTGTGAACACACAAATGCTGTCAGTAAATGAAGCTCTTTGTCTCAGATCTGGGAAAAATAATCACACTGCTAAACATTCTTTCTTGCAACTTGCAAAAGTATGATTTTTAACCCACATGCAGGTAATGAAAATGTAAATAACTAACCTGAAAGCTAATAAGAATTTCCCAAGGAAATGTCATAAATAAACTGCTACAGCAGTAATATCAGCCTACTATGTATGTGCTACCATGGAGTTACCCAAATGTACAGCTGTACAGTATTTTGGGATGTAAAAGAATTGAAGGAAATACTACAGTCAGAAAGCATGGCTATACTAATTAGGAAACAGTATGTCTGTAAACATAAATGACATTAGAAAAGTAGACTAAATGTGTTCACATGCAGAATATCAAACATTGCTGGTTAAAGTACAACCAAAGCTTCTTTATCTAATTTAATACATTATGTCATATATGGCCAAAAATTCACTAAACTACAGCAACCATGTTAATTTTGGTGTAAATCCCAATTACATTTGGCCTGTGTCTACCTATAGAAACAAATGGATGAGTCAGCATCAGTCAGGCATAAAATTAAAACTATAAAGTCCACACAAGGAGAAAATGATAGATCTAGGAGCTTCTAAATGAACTAGAATCTGCCTTTGAGCACAGAAGAAAAATATGCTGATTAATACATCAAAACTAAGCATACTAGATTTGGGAAATATATGTTATAAGGTGAATATTTAATACAACACATAGTGATTGAAAATGTAGAATAATTTAAGGACCTGGGTACATGTGTAAATCCAGCTTTGAGTTTTTCTAATCAGATCAACTGACTGGTTAATAATAGTTATAGAACTTTAGGTTCTATAAGAAGATATATAAGGTCTAGAAAAGCAGAAATTATGACATCATTGTTTGTTAGTTACATTAGACTCAAACTTGAGTATGGTATAACAATATGAAAACTGTATAAGAAAATAAGTGTAAGTAAATTGAAAAGAGTACAGTGGAAATATACCAATGGCATTCGTGAATGTTAAAATTTAATTTATTATGAAAGACTAAACTATAACACATGCAGATATTTATGAGGAGACCTTATTCAGTTATATAGGTCATTTAGAGACAACTAACTCTGGGAATGTTTGTAGTTATCAAAAAGTAGCAGAGAATCATCAAACAACTCATGTAGAAGATTACATAGAAATAAGAGGTGTACTAATTAGTTCCCGAGTAGCTGATAAGTGGAATAGACTACACAATTCCATTAAAACAAGCACTAGTTTAGATATTTTTAGGACAACCTGGACACTTATTTTGGGGATAATTCTTTTAGTATGTTGGCAGGCTAGAAGGGCAATATGACCCATGCCAGAAATCTTTCTATGTATGCATGTATCTAGGTATACAGTATATGTATGTATATGCTATATTAAAAAACTGCTGTTGGCTCTAACCAGGTAGATCCTGTTCTTACATTTCTGAAATATGTCAGTGCAGTCAGTGATGAATCCACTAAGAGAAGAAAAACAGCATGAACAGAGTCTTAGGTTTTTCACCATAATCTTAAAACAGAGGGCTAGTTAGAAGCAGGTTTTCAGCATAAGGTACTTAGAAGCAAACATTATTACTAAGGCAAAAGTAAAGTAATTAACTAAAAGGCAAAACAAAGTTATTAGTATGAACAGGTATTTTTTGGATGAAGGAACAAAAGAAGAATAAATACATGTACCTGTGTTCATAGCTAAAGAGATTATAATCTCTGCTTTAAGTCAGTGAGCTGATCCTGTCTTTGTACAATTGCAGATAAGAAATAATTTAAGGAAAGCATAGTGGGATGATGATACAGTAAAGCAATGTAAGAGAAAGTATTATAGCCATAATAAAAGGAAAAACAAATGAGCGGATAAGTCAAATTTCATACCCATACCCATAGTTTGAATTGAAGAAAGGCTTGTACAATATAAACAAAGAAAAAACAGACAACAAAAAACTGCATGAACTGTTACTTCCAATTTTTTTAATAAAACTTATGCTGAAATGGAACACACATATATATGTCCAAAATGCCAAAAAATAATAGTACCACATCCCAGCTGTGGAAATCCACAGACACCTATACTTTTTTGTGGAAGTACTAAGGGAATGCAATCAACTTGAAGGTGCATTGGGCAATTCTTGCCATGGTTTTTAATACATTCTAATAATTATAGGCTATGCCTTCAGGTTTTTTTGAAACATCTCTTATGTGAAGGAACACAAAGATAGTGTTACCTTTCTACAAAATCTAAAAAAAACAGCTACATGCTGCAATTGAAATGTCTTTTGAAACCCACACAATAACATTTCATAACTGGACATTTAATTTAAGTAAAATATTAAAATCACAAATGCCTGACTTAAACTGTATTTTAAACTTATGGTCAGAACTGGAAGTGAAAAGCAAAAGTAAATGATAAACATATTAGCAGTTGATAACTTTAAAAAGGACACTGCCAAATAATTTAATTAAACAAACTTTTTCTGAAGGACACCAGAAGTACTGCTACATTAGTTCTGCTAACAAATTATTTAAGTGAGGAAGCAATGTTTATGACTGAGAAACCTATGCATATAACTAAGAATGTTGGGATGCTGTGAACACACAAATGCTGTCAGTAAATGAAGCTCTTTGTCTCAGATCTGGGAAAAATAATCACACTGCTAAACATTCTTTCTTGCAACTTGCAAAAGTATGATTTTTAACCCACATGCAGGTAATGAAAATGTAAATAACTAACCTGAAAGCTAATAAGAATTTCCCAAGGAAATGTCATAAATAAACTGCTACAGCAGTAATATCAGCCTACTATGTATGTGCTACCATGGAGTTACCCAAATGTACAGCTGTACAGTATTTTGGGATGTAAAAGAATTGAAGGAAATACTACAGTCAGAAAGCATGGCTATACTAATTAGGAAACAGTATGTCTGTAAACATAAATGACATTAGAAAAGTAGACTAAATGTGTTCACATGCAGAATATCAAACATTGCTGGTTAAAGTACAACCAAAGCTTCTTTATCTAATTTAATACATTATGTCATATATGGCCAAAATTCACTAAACTACAGCAACCATGTTAATTTTGGTGTAAATCCCAATTACATTTGGCCTGTGTCTACCTATAGAAACAAATGGATGAGTCAGCATCAGTCAGGCATAAAATTAAAACTATAAAGTCCACACAAGGAGAAAATGATAGATCTAGGAGCTTCTAAATGAACTAGAATCTGCCTTTGAGCACAGAAGAAAAATATGCTGATTAATACATCAAAACTAAGCATACTAGATTTGGGAAATATATGTTATAAGGTGAATATTTAATACAACACATAGTGATTGAAAATGTAGAATAATTTAAGGACCTGGGTACATGTGTAAATCCAGCTTTGAGTTTTTTCTAATCAGATCAACTGACTGGTTAATAATAGTTATAGAACTTTAGGTTCTATAAAAAGATATATAAGGTCTAGAAAAGCAGAAATTATGACATCATTGTTTGTTAGTTACATTAGACTCAAACTTGAGTATGGTATAACAATATGAAAACTGTATAAGAAAATAAGTGTAAGTAAATTGAAAAGAGTACAGTGGAAATATACCAATGGCATTCGTGAATGTTAAAATTTAATTTATTATGAAAGACTAAACTATAACACATGCAGATATTTATGAGGAGACCTTATTCAGTTATATAGGTCATTTAGAGACAACTAACTCTGGGAATGTTTGTAGTTATCAAAAAGTAGCAGAGAATCATCAAACAACTCATGTAGAAGATTACATAGAAATAAGAGGTGTACTAATTAGTTCCCCGAGTAGCTGATAAGTGGAATAGACTACACAATTCCATTAAAACAAGCACTAGTTTAGATATTTTTAGGACAACCTGGACACTTATTTTGGGGATAATTCTTTTAGTATGTTGGCAGGCTAGAAGGGCAATATGACCCATGCCAGAAATCTTTCTATGTATGCATGTATCTAGGTATACAGTATATGTATGTATATGCTATATTAAAAAACTGCTGTTGGCTCTAACCAGGTAGATCCTGTTCTTACATTTCTGAAATATGTCAGTGCAGTCAGTGATGAATCCACTAAGAGAAGAAAAACAGCATGAACAGAGTCTTAGGTTTTTCACCATAATCTTAAAACAGAGGGCTAGTTAGAAGCAGGTTTTCAGCATAAGGTACTTAGAAGCAAACATTATTACTAAGGCAAAAGTAAAGTAATTAACTAAAAGGCAAAACAAAGTTATTAGTATGAACAGGTATTTTTTGGATGAAGGAACAAAAGAAGAATAAATACATGTACCTGTGTTCATAGCTAAAGAGATTATAATCTCTGCTTTAAGTCAGTGAGCTGATCCTGTCTTTGTACAATTGCAGATAAGAAATAATTTAAGGAAAGCATAGTGGGATGATGATACAGTAAAGCAATGTAAGAGAAAGTATTATAGCCATAATAAAAGGAAAAACAAATGAGCGGATAAGTCAAATTTCATACCCATACCCATAGTTTGAATTGAAGAAAGGCTTGTACAATATAAACAAAGAAAAAACAGACAACAAAAAACTGCATGAACTGTTACTTCCAATTTTTTTAATAAAACTTATGCTGAAATGGAACACACATATATATGTCCAAAATGCCAAAAAATAATAGTACCACATCCCAGCTGTGGAAATCCACAGACACCTATACTTTTTTGTGGAAGTACTAAGGGAATGCAATCAACTTGAAGGTGCATTGGGCAATTCTTGCCATGGTTTTTAATACATTCTAATAATTATAGGCTATGCCTTCAGGTTTTTTTGAAACATCTCTTATGTGAAGGAACACAAAGATAGTGTTACCTTTCTACAAAAAAGACATTTCAAAAGTAATTTTCAGGGATTAGGTCACCCCATTTATGTCCAAGGTAATGTAACACTTTTTCACTGTTTTAAAGTAATACATTTGCAAACTTTGGGATACTACCTCAAAACTGATGTGTTAGTGAAGCACATTAATAAAACTCTGAAATCTTTGCTGAATTAGGTCATGGAACAACATGGTAAGACCTTAAGTTAGTGACTTCCCTACCTTTTTTGCAACAAGAGAAGCACCCCAAGATTCAACATATTTCCTCAATTTAAGTTACTATACTGAAGGCATTGCTGTGGTTTGCCTGACATAGCAGAACAGTTTAGAGATCATTATGCCAATAGTTATGCAACATGTGCAAAGGACAATATAGATGCAGCACAGGGTATACATTAAAATGCCAGGACTGGATGGTTATTAGTGGTGGACATAATGTTAATATTATTTACATCTCCTAAACATAAATGCCAAGTATAATGACTTGGAACCTTTGAAGATGAAAATAAAAGCAACAAAGTAAATTACAAAATAATCCAAAAAGGAAAGCAAAATATACAGGGGATATATTCCATTAGTACAGTAAAACTAAGGATGAAAGTTGAAATTCCTGCAGTCAGTGTAGGAGATGACAAAGCCACCAATTATACGGCATCAATGAATTCTATTCCACCTATTCCAACAGATGAAACGTTGTCAAAGGCCCAGAAGCAATTAGTTTTTACTGATAACCTGATAGCTAAAGAGTTTGCTTCTTAGCTTCCCAGTAGCATTATATTGAAACCATGCTGGGTTGAAGTTAACACTAAATCCTTATAGGATCCCACAGTCCCAAAGAGCAAGGCTAGGTGAAGAAATAAAAAAAAAAACTTAAAATTAGAGTTATACTTACAACTGGAGTTATAAAGAGTCCAAGATTAAATGGAACAGTGATTTTTGGTCCCTAAGCTGAATTTTCCAACAATAGTTGGCAATGAAGTCTGAAATCTGAATGACATATCTTAATTTGATACTCATCAGTTTCCCAGTGAGGATCAGCTCATAAGTAGGTTATGGAAAACAATGTTTATGACCTCCGTATATTTAACCATGGGATACTGGCTAATTTTCTTCATCTTTGAAACAAAAATGTGACAGCATTCTTCACTCCTAAAAGTATTTTTCATTATACTATGGTATCCTTTGGATTTCACAGAGCCCCTGACACTTTACTAAGGCTCAAAAGTAAAAATGTAAAGCTTCAAATCATGTACTTATCAGCAAAATTTAATAACTAGTAATTTATTCAGATGATTGGGAGTCACATTTATCCAAAGTACAAGTTGTGTTGGAGTATTAGACAGGATTTAACATTAATGCTGCCACAACTAAGCCTTGTATGACAGAAGCTAGCTACTTCAGTATATGATTGATAGAGGGGTAATTACAACCAAAAATTAAAAAAAAATAGAATATGTTAAAACTTTTCTGTGCCCGGCAAAAATTGAAAAATAAAATCATTCTTAAGACTAGCAGGCTACTATAGAAAAAGTATAACTTTACTGCCATAGCATTTGATTTGACAGACTTTACAAATGATAAGGTGCTTTGTCGAATAATGTTAATGACAGAAAGAAATAAGACTTTTAAATAATTGAAAGCTATCTTATGTTTGGAACCAGTGCTGGTTGCCTCAGTCTTTGCTAAATCCTTTATTGTGTACACCTGTTCATGGAAAGTAGTGCTAGGAGCTATATTATTGCTAGACTTGGGATATGAGAAATACCTAACCTGCTATAAAAGTAGGAGCTAAAGAGTTAAGTAACAATGAGATAGATCACCTGCTACAGAATAAAAATATTTTGCTATTAAGCAGACACTAATTTTATTAAGTATTATTTGTTGGGATGTAGCCACCTTGGTAACTGACCATGCAACCATGCAGTGGCTACAAAAACTAAAGGATTTAAACAATTAAATTGTGAAGGCAGGCTTTATCAGTGAAATGTTTTCATTTCACCACTAGGCATAGGCCTGGCAACAAAGGACTGCAAATGGGTTATCCCAGTCCCATATTTTCATGTGTTAGAAATATTGAAATATATTTATTACACAAATGTATATAAAGTCGAAGACAAATTTACTGAGACAAAAATAACAAAACTTAAAATGTTGAACTGCATCATTTTTCACAGGGCAATTAAACACTTGCCCAACATGGGGAATAATGCCCTTTTCCCCACTATAGTGATCCCAGAATTGGTATATATAGTTGGAGGGGTGTAATGGCCTTAACCCCCACCTGGTTAGGTTTCAGATAGTACTGTGTGTGTTTTAGTGTAGTTTTGGGCCTGTTAAAATGCCAGGTTTTTGTGATATAAACAAATGCGACCACAATAAATCATTTCAAAACTTTTCCCTCCTTTAGTGTTACCTATAACCTGCACAATTCAATTGAAAAACAAACAAATCTGTTAGGGCAAAAAATATAAAAAACGTACAATATGCTGGTTGCATAAGTGTTCACACCCTTAAACTAATACTTTGTTGTTTGTACGCATCCTTAAACTAATACCTTGTTGAAGCACCTTTTGATTTAATTACAGCATTCAGTCTTCATGGGTAGAAGTCTATCAGCATGGCATCTTGACTTCGCAATATTTGCCTACTCTTTCTTGCAAAAGCTCCCCAAATCTGTCAGATTGCAAGGGCATCTCTTGTGCATAGCTCTCTTCAGGTCACCCCACAGATTTTCTATTGCATTTAGGTCTGGGCTCTGACTGGGCCATTCCAAAATTTTAATTTTCTTTTGGTGAAGCCATTCTTTTCTTAATTTAGATGCATGCTTGGGGTAATTGTCATGTTGAAGGGTGAAATTCTTCTTCATCTTCAGCTTTATAGCAGATGCCTGAAGATTTTGTGGCAAAAGTTACTGGTATTTGGAACTGTTCACAATTCCCTCCACCTTGACTAAAGCCCAGTTCCAGCTTAAAAAAGTAACCTCAAAACACGATACTGCCACCATCATGCTTCACCGCGGGGATGGTGTTCTATTGGTGATGCAATGTGTTGTTTTTGCGCCAAACATACCTTTTGGAATTGTGGCCAAAAAGTTCAACCTTGGTCTCATCAGACCTTAACAAATTTTTCCACATGCTTTTGAGAGACTTGATGTATTGTTTTGCAAATTTTAGTTGGGCCTGGAAGCTGTCTTGCAAGCCTCCCCCATAGCCCAGATATATGGAGGATATTGGAGATTGTTTTCACATGTACTACATGACCAGTACTTGCCAGAAATTCCTGCAGCTCCTTCCGTGTTGCTGTGGGTCTCTTGGCAGCCTCCCTGACCAGTTTTCATCTTGTCTTTTCATCAGTTTTGGAGGGATGTCCAGTTCTTTGCAATGTCACTGTTGTCCCATATTTTCTCCACTTTTGGATGACTGTCTTGACTGTGTTACATGGAATATCCAATCCGGTAGAAATTTATTTGTACTCTTCTCCTGACTGCTTCTTCAACAATGAGATCCCTTTGATGCTTTGTATGCTCTCTGAAAACTA
>NC_056736.1:139390269-139407769 GCF_019279795.1 Protopterus annectens | reverse complement strand
TTCAAGTTTCTTCTTTATTGTGTTTGATATATAAAACCTCATAGGATTCCAGAGACCCAGCAGCACTAAGTGAAGCAATGGAAAAAAAAATGTTTGCATTTTCTCAGTGTATTCATTTTGCTTGTGCTGTAAATTTGATATTGTCCCTATGTCACAGTAATTAGTAATCCAAGGGCAATGCAATGCCCATAGGCTCATAGGTGTTTACTAGGCTAACAACCACAAGGACCTTTTTAAGTCTAGCCATGCATCCCAAATCTCTGACGAGTTCTGATACCCTTGATAAGTGTAAGTATGGGCCTGGGAGATGAATAATTTACAGGTTACCTATCTGCATCAGAGACATAGGTGCCAAACCAGGAATGAATTTACAGTTTCCCATCCAGTTGTCCAAGTTGTACTTGAATTGGATTAGGGAGGAACTCTGCTTCACATGGATGGGGAACCTGTTCTATAGCTGGGATAGTCTTTATGGTACCATAAGGCATTAACTGTAAGAGTAGAGTTGACTGGCAAGTGGTCTCTCTAGTGATATATTCCATGTGGTGAAAATGAAGAGACAGCTTAACTAGAGGATAAATACATTTGTATAATATCAAAAAATATATTTTCAGTGGACAAAATTTGGAATTCACTGAGGTGAGGTGAAGGGGGAAATAATTTAGAATATATAGGACTATGTTGGTTACTTTTGCTAAATACAAAGATTCACCTTTAGTAAATACAAAGATTCACCTTTAGTAAATCATACTGTTTTTGTTACTAGTATGTTCTATTAAGGACAGATAAACTGCAGGGAGTTGTTCTGTATTTTAATTATAGTTTGTACATCCATAGTGTTTTTTATACAAGGGACAATTTGTATTTAGTTTTGAAACACAAAAGATGGTTATATAAAATAAAAAAATGTACACAGAATGTGATTGTCTTAAGACAAATGTTAAGCATCATACCTCTTACCCTCTCAGAGCAAGAATTCTGGACAAAGCCATAAATAATGGGGTGGGGAGAGGACCCAAACATAGGGACAATTTTTAAGTATTGCTCTTACAAACTTCAGAAGTTGATACGATAACAGGTTTTGCATTAGTATGAAAGTTGTGAAGGTTTTAAAGTCTGAAACTCAAATACCTGTCATTATTTTCTGACTTCAAACATCATTGATTTACAAATTATTCGCCAGAAAACAAAAATGTTATGATGTACAAGCCAATAATATGAGGCAAATATGTGGACATTCTCTGAAAATCTGGACAGTTTAAAGGTATGATTAAGTTGTTGTTGTTGTTGTTGTGTCTTTCAGCTTTTCCTGGTTAGGGGTCGCCACAGCGATACTCCAGTCCGCTAATGATTTTTACGTGCTGAGTTGCCAGCCCTGATGCACAACCTTCAACGAAGGTATGCCCATTCACGCATGTCTCCACGCAGAAGACTCTCTAACTGAGAATTGAACCGGACAGCGGATTAAGAATCAGCTAAAATATGCATCAAGTCACATGCTTCTAATTTATTTAACACATTATATGTTTGGACAATATGGTTCTAATTATGTCTTTTCATAGGATTCTTGCAAGATAAAAGTGCTTAACTGTACCAAATTGACTTATTTTATATATTTCCTGGTGTGGGTTAGCATGCTACAGGCCTGCTTTATCATTTGTGTGGTGCTTGATTTCAGACTAACTGAATTACTGACATAACTTGTGCTTTAATATGTAGTATAGCTTAGTGTAATCATTTGTGTAGCTTGACTTGGTATACAGCAGAAAATAAAGCACAGAGACAGCAAGCAGAGCTATTATAAAATGCAATAACAGAAGTGAACAAAGCAATGCAGCAGTGAACCCCATAAATGTTACTGCTGCAATCTATTGCTACAACCCAAAACTAAAAAGGACACCAGAATGAGTTTAGAAAATAGTAACTAAGGGGCTACAATTTGAATCAACCACATGTTAATATGTAGTGCAAAAACCCCATAACTACAAATAGTGTGCCTCATTGGGACATGTAGATGGTCAAATCATGTAACTGCAAGTCATCTCTGAATAGAGACTGGGAGCAGTTATGTGCAGTGTAAAGCAACCCAACCAAGCATAGCACTGGGTCACACAATGCATGTCAATATGACTACAACTTTAAAGTCATCAGTCCGCTAGAAAATCATCTTAATTAAGGCATGCAACAAACAGGCACCCATAACTCTAGCAATATTCCTTCCCTTGCAGCAAAATAACAAAAAGAAAATAACATAGGGTCACCCATCAAGGTAAGAAAAATCATGAGTATCCTTATGGACTAAATAATATTATTTCTGAGTATGCCTAATATGAATATTTATGGCTGTGACTCCAGAAGATTTAGAGGATTAAAGGCCACCTGAGTATAGTGGTTTGAAAGAACGTTGGCACTTTTAGAATTATTTCTTACTTTATTGTCTCCAAAATTGCTGACATTTTTGCACTTATTAAAAGGTATGATTGTACTTATTTTGGAATACTGAGTGGATTTCTACTCATTTGACAGCAATGAAATAAAAATATATTAGTAATAGTTCAAAATAAATATATGACATATCAGATCCGTAAAGGATTTTAAGTAAGACTAGCAGGCTTAATTTATATTTTGGTCATTATCATCTATAAAATGGTGACTTGATTTGGCTACATAAATGTTTACATGGCTGCCTTGCTGAGCACACCTTGACCATTTCTTTTGTGAAACACAAAAGGTATTTTAAAAATCATTATTTCCTGCTTAGAACTGAGAAAAGGTTAAACGCTAAGGGAAAGTTATTTTTGTGTAGAATGGGCAACAAATCACCAGTAAATATAAGATCAGCAGATAATAAAAAATTGCAAAAGAAATGCTGAGAGTTGGTATGGGGACAAGATCCTTTGTTACTTGGTTCTCATGGAGACTAGCAATGCGACCACTTGTGAGGTTATGAGCAAATAAGAAAACTGAAACATTCCAATGAATAAAACTGTTGCACAGTTTGGTAGTTGTTTGCATATTTTCTAATGCTATGCACTGAGTATATATGTCATCTTTGCTGATCACATTGTTGAACATGGATGCCTTATTTCCCAAAATATTGCTAGTTTCCAGGTCTGCCTTTTCACATCCTTCAAGCAGTAAGAATCTATTGCCTTGAGCTATGCTGCAGATTACCAAATTCACAAAATGACCACCTTTTCCTTTAGGTATTCCTAGATGTTTGTAAATATACACATCTTGCAGGTGCTGACAGCAGTACATGATTTTTTTTGCAATTTTTCAACATATCAGCTAGACATCTTATTCCTCATTGCAACATTCAATATAATTTTGCCTTTTTTTCTACCTCACCAAAATATCTGTTGTTTTATGAATCCATACCTACTATTTTCTGTTTGCTAGTTCCTTATAAAACAACTAGCATGCTTGTTGTGTTAAGCAGTACCCAAGCCTACCTTGTGGGGCTATCATACAACTTAGACTTATCAGTGTGGAAGGTCCTCCTAAAACTTTAGTTTCTAAGTCTTTCCACTGTATGGATACTGACAGTCCCAATAAAGTAAATGAAGCTATGAGAAGGCTGTCACACATCTAGGTACTTCTGGCGTCCCACATCTAGAAGCCCTGATAACTGCATGCCGAGCTATTTTATGTGCACTTATTCTTCTGTGGTATCGTATAGTCCCAGTTATTGGTTTCCAAATGTTTTCCACCTACTTATTTGCTCATAGGACTGGATCATGTCTTAAAGCATTATTTTAAATATGGAAAATAAGTACAGCCTCAGTGGCTTCAATGAGTGGAGTACAATAAACATTGGATTCAAACTGGGAATGGTAATGAATATTATGCATGCATTCTGGCAATAAATACATACTTCTGCTGGGATTTGTTGCAGGATAAATCACAGGCCAATATGGTTATCATCTATAAAGGTACTGGGCTGCATAGAAAAATCACACTTTTCTCACAGTGACTCCCTATTCAAAACAGCCTTTCAGATTCCTTGACTTCTATTAATGTTTCAGTTTTGAGCACTGGTCCTTTTTCATAACATACAATTAAGCTGAACAGTGGTTAGACAGACACCAGTTCAAGAAATGTACGAATACTGAAAGGTTGTTGTGCCTTGTTTGGGGGCAGCATCTTGCAACTGAGGTCAAAAACCTAAGTTAATTAGATTGCTTGTGTACCAGGTGAGAAGGCATAATTGCTTTGCCTCCTCCCCAAATATAAACAAATAAAAAGCAACTAAATAAATAGATGCATCATGTTTTAATTGTGAAGAAATATCATCTCAGACATATATTTTCACTCAGCATACCATTCACTGCCATCCCAAACTCAACATTAATAAATCATCCACAAATGCTGAGGCAAAACATGGTCACGTAATCCCTTTCCCCATCCATCCACACTGCTTCATTACACAGTGAAACAGGACTGAAATAACAGCTTAATGATCAGAATAGAGGGGGATAATAAAAGATGGCAATCTTGTTTTGAATTTTTGTGAAATGTGAAAGATGATAATATGTCTCCACTGCCTAGCTCATTAATAATGGAAATTTAATAGAAACCTTCACCAACCTATTAAAAGCATTCAGGAAATCATTATATTTAAGAAGCTTGCTCAGGTATCTATATGCCACAGAATCAAAAGGCATCTTGAAATTTGCAAATATTGAAGTGTTTCAGGTGCTTGTTTGAGCACAATGCTGAATTAAGATTGTGAGGGTCATGATCACTTAAATCGCACCCTGGGGATCACTTCAATCACACTGCTAGAGAGGGACACAGGGAACTAACGTCTGGTAAGCCAGATGGCTAGGAATACTATTGGGCTAGGGTTGCAGTGGCTCCAGGGCCATTAGCCTAGTACTTACCTATGAACCTATGATGTATGGCTTGGTCTTGACCAACTGTTGCCAAATCTCACATAGGCAATGTAGAATGATTTAAATACTAGCAGATGCAATTTTTGTGTTATAGGGCCAGATTCAATAAAGCCTACACTAGGTGTACAGAATATGTATTCAACAACATTCTTATCACATTTTTGTGCTTTCTAGTCACTCAGAGAGATTACACTAAGTGTACATGTTGTAGTGGCCTTTAAAAATCCCTGTCAGTACTTAAAGCTGTAAGACTATCAGTAGGAAAATTAAAATTAGGTGGAATAGCTGAAAGTTATGCCTTTGTTGTCTGTTCACTCAGAATGATGTACACTTAGTGTAGACGTTATTGAATCCCAGGAATAGTTTTTACAGAGACCTCCCAGAGAAGCCAGTCAAAAGTAAACGGAGATATTGGCTTCTTACAAATTTACATAATGCTTCTTTTCACTGCAGTCTTTAACAACGATGTAAAATTATTGACTCTTAAAGCTTCTTCAAAAATGTAACATGGGATAGGCCAGCCAAGATTTTCACATAATAATAAAGTTTAGTTCATGTCTCAACTATCCATGGAATGCTTTGTGAGTGGTTACTGCCCTATCTTTTCCGTAATGTTCATATTTCAAAAGGCTTACCCTTGACCTCTTTTTTTACTCAGGCAGATTGATGAAAGAGATGGGATAAGAGCCTCTTCTGGTGTTCTCCCTCTCTGAACAATTGATTTGGATCTGTACAGCTGAAAGTAAAACCCTTTTTGATAATGCATATTCAAAAGAGTTCAACACCGGCACTCAGATATATAGAGAAACAGCCCTGACTATGCCCTGAATGACCTAGATTTGATTAACAGCTCAGGTGTTTCAGGTACAGACATGGGTGGGTGTGCACAATGTTGGAGGAGGGCAGCCACTTGGCTTGAACATGAGTATGATCTCCTGTGAATACAAGGGATGTCTTCTTCACAGAGTCTCCCTCCTTCATTGTGTTACCCCACACCTGTCAGTCATATTTGTCTTTCTTTGCTACCTAACCTTCCTCACCTACCCACCTCTTACCTCCCTAACTTCCTACTCAGCTTTTTCTTCTCCAAATAGCTAACTAAGTAACTAAATCAATGCATACATAAATAAATACAAGGGCTTCTGCCCCCCCAAAATAAATATGTATAACTTCTTCCCATACCTCTTTACTTTCTGTATATTTGAATAATATTCACAAAATTGGATCCAATTGTTCATTCTAAAAAGGGTAGTTGTCTGAAAAATAAGAGATAATATCAGTTAGTAAATAATTACAAATATTGTTGTACGTCACCAAAACTATTGATCTAAGAAGTTGAAAGGGATGCCCCTATTCCACCTTCATCCTGCTCATTCCTTAGGTACTTATCTTTTGTTATACCCTCTGATAAGTTTTCCTTTTTCATCTATATCCCATGATCCCTTCCTGACTTTTAATCTGGTCAAACAATAGATAAGCACAAAACACCAGCCCCAAAAGGTATACAATTCAAAATCTCTGTGGTCATAGGCTGCATGACAGTTGGTAGACAACTGCTGTTGATAGTTATATTTAGCCACAGAGAAATGACACTTCTTATCCAATGGCAAAAATGAGGGAAAATCCGTGTAACATGCTAACAATATTGTCATCAGTCATACAAATGAGCTGAGCATCAATGAACAACTCCAAGCAGTTATTAAATACAGTAAAGTTAAGGGTTTCCCTGTAACATCTTCCATGGCTTAATTTACCCATAATGGAATATGCAAATTCTCACTGAATTGGGTGCAGTGTTCTAACCCCCTGAGAGTAGCATGTTGCTTTACAATAGTTCGATTTCAACCTGTCACTGTATTCCATGTACTGATAGTGGCTTGGGTTCATATCCATTTAGATGTATTCCTCTTTTCTTGCTATTATGTGTTTTATTACCCTTAAACAAAACATTCATATCATCACATTATAAATTATGTCAGGGATTTTGGCACTTTCTAATCAAATTTGTGTATGGATCTGTCTAGAATTGCTGAGCTAAGAAGATGAGAGATATGTTCCTACCTTCCCTCCATCCTGGTCATTCCCAATTGACCTATTTTGTGTTTTACCCCCTGCTTGCATCTCCATTGCATCTCTGTCCTATCCCCCCATTTCTAACTTTTAGCTGGCCAGTAAATAAATAAGCAAAACCCACGTCCACAAAGGCTCATTAAAGGATATAATCTCTCTTTGATCATTTGTTTTATGACAGTAGGCAAGGGGCAATAACAATAAATATATATAACCACAGTGAAACGGCACCCACATCCTATGGCAAAAGTGAAGACAAACCCTTGTCATTTACAAGTGTCACTTAGCATAAACACTGAAGTCTGAAATAAAATATATCTGATTTCTTTATTTTAACTCCTTTGATGGCTCAATATGTGTATTGATTGTGAGTTCAGGTTCATATCCCTAAGTGGTTGTGTACTGTTTTATGTGTTGTTTGTGCTCTGCAAATGTGCCACATTTACCAGTTTGTATTTTATGACTCCTTTTCAGCTGACTGCTTCAGTGTATCCCCTAGTAAATGCACTACCAGGGAGAATATCAGTAGGAAAGTCATGGTTTCCTTCCCTTTAGACCTTTCTGTCTTTTCTTGTTATCGCTCTGCACATGTGCAGCATTTCCCTGATTTGTGTGTTTTGTGATCCATTTAATCTGATTACTTCAGTGATATCCTTAACTAATGCACAAGTAGGGAGAATGACAGTAGAAAAGTCATGATCTCAGTTTCCATGAGGACTTTCTTTCTTTTCTTGCTATCAGTCTGCCCCAGGCTACATTTTACTGATATGTGCGTTTTCTTGCAGTTTTTAATGAATGCTTTGTCTGTGTGACCTTTTCACACTTTGATTTGGATGTTAGTTGGGATAATTTGCAGGCACCTTAAAGTTTATGGGCATTAGATGTGATTAAATCCCCAGTGCTTGTAAAGTATAGCCAAACAATCAACTAATGCTGTGCTGTTGAGATCACTAATAAGGCCGAAGCATGCAAGCCTACAGCTAGTAGAGATTGGCTTTACTGGCATGAATGCACCCATAAAGACTTAAATAGTTAAAAGTCATGGGCATTCAGAAGTCATGCAGCTGATATCTTTAGGGGGTCATTTGTATGTATCACATGGACCTCCTTTAAAGGAAGTTTAATGTATGACACAGTGAAAACTGTAGCTTAGCTTGGTTTTTCTAGCAGTCTTTATAAGCAGCTTAACTGTGTAGGAAATGTTTTCATCTTTATGTTACTTCTCTTAGACTCTTAATTGTTAAAGTCAGTTTGTTTCTTTAGTACTCTGTTAGTATATGCATCAGTGTTTTGCATTGGTAGTTGAGTCTGACTAGTGGTTTACTATTAAATGTTCGAATGCACTAACACGAAACCATTTAAACTCCGACGATCGACATTACGGCCGCGCAACACCTCCACACCCATGCTACCATGGGTCGGATGGGGGCGATTTTGCCGTTCGCACATCTCTGGTGTCGGTGGACGTGGGCGTTTCCGCGGTTGCGTTGTGCTGCGCAACAACGCAATCAATCGCCGAGACAGTTGATAGTAAACCCTGACTAGTTCAACAAGTACTACATTCACCTTTAATGGCATAAGATCAGAAGGCTGTGGGTTGTTTTCCATCCCGGGGAAACTGAGCAACTAGCGGTATAGTTCAACAGTGGATGTTGAGAAGACAAACATGACAGAAAGGATATGTGCTGATCCTTTACATTTTGGTCAAGTTCATCACCTGCAATATTCTAATGGGAAAACATAATTGAGATTAACAGGTTTTACTACAAATGCAGATATGTAACCTGATGTGTGACATCTCTATATTGAACTAGTTGTTTATGCCAATACACACACACACACACACACATATATATATATATATATATATATATATATATATATATATATATATATATATATATATATATATATATATATATATATATATATATATATATATATATATATATATATATATACATATAGTGACTGCAATGCCTGTGATTGTACAGTAAAGTAATGTGCTGTAAGAATATCACAAATTTTCACTGCATGGGTTATACAGGCATATGTATGTGTATATATTGCTCCCTCTGTCTGTCCCACTAATTCAATGGCCTCTTTTCAGGGGACACTCCTTAGGAATTTCTGATGACTATACAAAATTGCCCGGGGCACAATAAATTTACCCACTTCTTTTCAGTAAGTGTAAAATCACATACATTTCCTGAAGCTACCATTAACTCAGACAAATGAGGCCTTGATTGCAGTCTTATTCAAAATACAGCATGCTCAGATGCCCCTCCCCTTTACTGAACTGTCATACTAACAATGGAAAAGTGATAAAAAGTCCCTGGGGTGGAAACAGATTCTACAGCCTTCTGGTCTTCCACCATTAAAGGTGAATGTGCTATCAGGTTAGCTACTCTGACTCCACTGTGGAAGTAAAACACTGAGCAATAAACTAGCACACATTCCAGCAGAGTACTGACGAAGCAAGACAGGCTATACATAGTAACATAAAGGTGATAACATTTCATAGACAATTAAGTTACCTCTAAGTGAAGTACAGAAAACAGATGTACTCACTGCTTCACTTGGAAAGGTGGTAAAGCAGGGCATTCTCTACTATGGGCTCCTGTGTTGTGGAACAAATAGTAATTAATATATATATATATATATATATATATATATATATATATATATATATATATATATATATATATATATATATATATATATATATATATATATATATATATATATATATATAGGTCTACTTTTACCCGTGAAAATTACAGTTAATCAAATCTCACTTACCAGTACCCAGTTGTTCAAAACTGCAGTAATCTGAAAGCACGGAAAGGAACCACTTGTCCACCATTTGGTGGGTTTAGTTTTGGTCCATTTACATTTTACTCGTGGTAGCCAAGTGGTTCCTTTCCATGGGAAAGGATTTCAGTAGTGCGTGCTTTCGGATTACTGCACCTTTGAACAACTGGGAACAGGTAAGTGACATTCGAATAACTGTAATTTTGATGGGTCAAAGTAGACCCATATATATATATATATATATATATATATATATATATATATATATATATATATATACATATATATCTATATATATATATATATATATATATATATATATATATATATATATATATATATGTCTATGTCTGTTCTTTGAAAATGCACTTCTTTGAAGAACAAATAGCCGAGACCCTCATTAATGAAAGTGCACTCAATCGAAAGTGCACATTCACATAAATCAGTTAACTGAAGCACGGTACAGTGGGGATAAGGAAATATATCCTTTTCCCTACTGTAGTGTGATCTCGGTGTTTTATATATATATACTTTTTCTATTGTATATACTTTTCTTCCAGCTATTTTTTCCAAATGTTTCCAGCTTTTTTCCAGCTTTTGCCTGAATGTACTACCTAGATCTTTATGCGTTTTTAGTTAATTATAATCCCTAACCACTGGCTCTCTTTTTCCTTTCTTTCATTTTCTACCAACTACTGGCTTCCCTCTTCCTCCCTCTTTTCGTTGCTCCCTCTCTCTCCTCCAACCACATTCCATCTCACCACTCTTTATTCTATGCTGACTCCACTCTCTATCCTCTCTTACTTCTAAACCTCTCCATCACCTTCCTAGATATCTCCCTCTTCTTTCCTCTACCCACAGCTAGCACACTGCCTGACTTCATTTGGTTATTTTTTATTTTTCTCTTTCCAGCAAACAGTACCAGTGACCACAACTGCAAAGACTGACCTCAACCATACAGCAACCATATCAAGAACAAGCCTCTACAACCCAGGCAAACTTCAAAGCAAAGTATCTCTGTTATCTTAATTGTATGTGCACATATATTTTTTTCTGATAGCTTTCTGTTATATAAGACTGTAAGTACACCACTGAACCTCCTGCTGTGGTTATCCTGTTGCTCCCCCTGTTCCTACTCTACCTGTATTTCTAATATATACTGCGTACCTTGCATCAGTTAGTGGGGCTGCTCCTTTCTCGATGTGTTTACTGGCCTAATAGTCATAGACTCCTAGTTTCTTCCACTAATTTAAGCTAATTTTCAGCAAACTGCAGTAAATACAAGTCTCTCTTCCACCTGCCTGCAGTTTTCCGCTGATTGATTTTGGTCTTGGCACGTTTCCACCCCTGGTCCAATCTGCTCAGTTCACCCTCTCTACACTTGGGCTCACTACACTCCCCTACCCTAACCCCATTTCCAACCACCCCCACTTCCATTACATTTATAACTAGCCTGACTCCATCTACTCACTCAGCTCTACCTATCCCACTCCTGCTTAATCCAATCTCCTCCATAACCTCTCAACCACCTACTATAATCCTTTTATACTCAACACTCCTATTTCTCCTCTTTGTATCTGGCTTCGCTATTAACTATTAACAGTTAAAAATCCTCTTCCAACCTGCTATTTCTTTTCCTACTCTCACCTCCCATACCCTTCTTAGTCAGTCATCCATGCACTCCATCTCTGTCCTACCTGTCTGACACAATCCACACTCACTTCCATTTAACTATATCACTCCTGTATCCATATAAATATTAGCACTACACTACTATTTTTCCTTAATCAACCACTCTCCTCAAACTCAATAATTCCACCCTCCCACAATGCCTCTCATCTCTAATACTATTATCATTACTTTCTCTCTATACCTCTATCTGCTCCAACTAACATCTCATCAAACAACCCATATGTATTTCAAACCTTCATACACTACATCCACACACACACAGATTCTCTCAACAGCTACTCCACAATAGGCTCTACCTTATATACAACAGACTTAATTCTACAAACTAAACTAAGTCTTTCCCCTACTTTAGGTCCACTCCACTAACTCTAAACAAGACTACCTCCACAAAACTAAAATAAACACCACTACAATCAGTAAATCTACCCATCCATTTTAACCTAATAAAATGCAGTGACATTCATCCAGATCCAGGCCCATTCCCTGCCTCCTATAACCAACCCAACTCCATAAAATCCATAAACTTCCCTACCATCAATCTACAAAGCATAAGAAACAAAATACCACATCTTCATGCATGGATAAGCCAAAACAAACCTGACTTCACTGCCATAATGGAGATTTGGTTTAAACCATATATCAAAGATGCAGAATTCCTACCCCCTAACTATACTTGTCTTAAATCTGACAGACGATATAGAAAAGGTGGAGGTGTTGCCTTGATATACCCAAATGCCTTCCCTATATTCCCATATACTAAACCCATTCCAGAATTCTCCACATTGGAGCTACTAGTACCTCTCCTGAAACTTAATAACTGTAAATGCCTCTGTATCATGGTGTTATACACTTCCCCAGACAATAACTTTCCTATACTAGAAGATATTCTCGCCTGATCATCTAGCAATATTAAAAATGAAACTATCATCTTAGGGGACGTTAACATTAATTGGCTGGATATCACTAAGCAGAACCCCCCACCAACATTAACCTATTTAACTATACTCAGCTGATCACTGATGTAACAAGACCCAGCAACAAAAACAACCAAGGGTCAATCCTGGATTGGATCCTAGTTTCTGACTCTAATAGAAAATTCTACCTCTGACACACTACCAAATAGTATTAGTGACCACTTGCCAGCCTTTATAATACATACAACCACCACCTCAACTGTAAGTAATCACCTACTTAAACAAACTAGAGACCTATACCACTTCTCACCAGACATCTTTAATGAAATTTTACAATGTACCAACTGGGCACCATTCAGCGGTAGTGGTGCTGCAGTAGCATTGTCGCCTCACAGCAAGACGTTGTCCCGTTCGATTCTAAGCTAGATCGTCTTCTGTGTGGAGGCATGCATGAATGGGCGTGCCTTTGTTGAAGGTTGTGTATCAAGGCTGGTAACTCGGCATGAAAAAATCCACTACCAAACATTAGCGGACCGGAGTTCCGCTGTGGCGACCCCTAACCGGGATAAGCCGAAAGAAACAACAACAACCAACTGGGCACCATTAAAATCTCTCCCTCTAGATGATGCAGTTGAATTCTTCAATTCAACATTCCTCAAGATCTAAATAGTCTAGCCCCACTCTGACTAAAAAGAGTCAAAACTAATCATGCCAGCTGGCTCACTAAATCCACAAAACAAATCATGTCCACTAGAGAAAAAGCTTGGAAAACCTGGCAAAAATATAAAAATCCTTCTGATCTTGCTCTATACAAATAGCTATGTAATCAGGCTAAATGACTAGTCATTTAAAAACAAAAAAAGAACTATTCCATAGTCTACAAGACCAGCCTAAACTAAACCCAAAGAAATTCTGCAGACCAATCAATCCACTACTTCACCCAGCCTCACGCAACAATCCATGCCCACACCCTGACAAAACACCCTCTGAGATAGCCTCACTCTTTAATTCATACTTCATTGACACCATAACTAAGTTTACCACCACCTTTACAACTACTAGCCCCAACTCCCCTGACCAACCTTCATCACCATACCTTCCTCTCTATCTAACTTTTCTTTCTCTCCTATAATTACCTCTACTATAAAAACACTGCTTCAAAAACTCAAACCTTGCACTCATGCTCCAGATAACTTACCTGCTGAATACCTACAGCTATCAGCAAGCTCCACTGCTTACTCCATCAGTATACTCCTCAACAGATCAATTCAGGAATCCCGTATACCAATTATCTGGAAGAGAGCATATGTTCTTCCACTCCACAAAGGTGGCAGTAACTCAGACATCTCCAACTTCTGACCCATTGCTATTCTCTCCCCATCTCCAAATTATTAGAAAAATGTGTCCACATCCAGCTCCTTAACCATTTAGTTAATAGCCAACTTCTTTCCCCAACACGGCTTTAGACCAGGCCACAGCACTAATACAGCTCTCATCTCCTTTATGGACACAGTAAATAGGGCTTGTGATGCCAGCTTCACTGTCTCCTCACTCTTGCTTGACCTCTCAAAAGCCTTTGATAGTATATCCCATCACCTACTACTCTCCAACCTCACTAATTTAGGTATCTCACCCCCAACCCTAAACTGGTTCTCAAACTCTCTCTCTGGTAGACAACAATCAACAAAATGGCAGCAGTCCTGTTCATCCTTCCCCAACATTACCACATGAGTACCCCAAGGATCCATATCAGGCCCCCTTCTATTTACTATATATATTAATAACTTCCATAACACTCTTAGTCAAGGCACCATGATCCAATATGAAAATGATTCCACAATCATCTGCACTGCCAAGTCCACTTCTGAGTTACAACTACTAACCCAACAAGCCCTTGCAACTACTGAAACTTGGATGCCAAATAACCATCTCGCTCTCAACCCCAACAAAACTAAACTCATTTTATTCACCCCCCCAGAAAACTCCCCCCTCAACAAGAACTAATTCCCAATCTACTCCCAGAATAATACTTTAATTGAAGTTGTCTCTAGCACCAAATTGTTAGGTGTCATCATTGATGAAAACCTAACAGCTGACCGCCATATCCACAGCAACATCAATAAAACACATCAGAAACTGGGCACCCTGTATGGACACAACTATTTTCATACCCTCACTCACTGCAAAAAAGGCTCTAGCATCATTCTTTCTACTACCATCCCTACTGAATTGTGGCCCTATCTTCACCAATATCCAGTCCTCTCTAAAAACCAGACTTGACTCGTTACAATAAGGTTATCAAATTTACAACAAACACAAAATTTGTAGCACACCACTACTCCTCTTTACGGCAACTAAACTGGCTTGAACTACAACTTTATCTCAATTACCTACAGTTAGCTCATCATCTCCTTTTGGCTTATCCCAGATAGGGAGAATCTTCCTCTTTTCTTGACTCTAATTTCTTAACAGTTAACATCTTAAAACTGTCATCTCATTTTGGATAAACCCTTAGCAATCTTTAAAATATTATTTAATTAACTCTTTGTATATAATCCTTTAACAATGCTAAATATACTACATAATGTAAATGGTGTGTGTGTGTGTGTGTGTGTGTGTGTGTGTGTGTGTGTGTGTGTGTGTGTGTGTATAAATATATATATATATATATATATATATAGATATATAGATATATATATATATATATATGGGTCCACTTCTTAATTTTGAAAACAAAATTTCAAACAAAAAAAAAAAGTGTTTTTGTACCAGAAATTTTACCAAATGTCAGCTGTTTTGTACAGATGTGTGAGAATGATTTCTATAGATATTTCACAGATGTAGCAAGAGGTAAAAAATGTGGAAAAATTTTTATAATCTTAATGGTGATGAACATCAAGCATTATTGAATTTAACTAAAGACTCGTCAATAACAATAAGACCTGCTGATAAGGGAGGGGGGTTGTCTTGTTAGATACCCCCTTCTATGAGGAATTAATGTTGAAAATGCTAAGTGATGATGAAAAATATGAGAGAATTGATAATAATAAATTAAAAAAGATTATAAGTATAGTTCATGGAACGCTTTATGATTTACTTATGTATAGACAAATAACTAAACAATTATATGATTATTTATTGATAGATATACCTACTATTCTAAACATAAAAGGACTTCCCAAAATGCATAAGGCAGAACATCCCCCACCTATGCGACCGATAGTAGCAGGAGAGAAATGGGTTACTGAACATATCTCTAGCTACTTAGAATCTAAATTAGGACCTATTGTGAGACGGATAACCACCATTTTGAAAGATACCTATTCACTATTGAGTGATATTGAACACTTAGAAAAAGGAAAAGACATACAATCCACTTTGGTACTAGCATCGTTAGACGTTAAAAATTTGTTTACAACAATACCAAATGATTATGGTGTAGAGGCAGTAAGAGAGATACTATTGATGACAAATCTTTACATAAGGATACACAATTATTAATATGTACTTTATTGGATTTGGTCCTAAATAATAATGTTTTCTTATTTCAAGATAATTCCTACATACAAACATGGAGTGTAGCTATGGGTACCCCATGCGCAAATTCATATGCAAATCTTGTAATGTACTATTGGGAATCTAAATATCTGTTTAATAGTGAGCATATGAAGGACATCATATTATACAGACGTTTTGTAGATGATGTTCTTATTTTGTGGAAGGGAGAATGGTCTGCATTAGAGGACTTGGTTATCTATCTAGAAACAACTGCAGATTTTTTAAGGTTTACTTTAGATTACTCACTGACAAAAATTGATTTCCTAGACATCTCTATTTTGAAGGTTGATGAAGATTCTCTTACTACCAAATTGTTTAGAAAACCCTGTTGGAAAAATGCTATTTTACAATATAATAGCATGCATCCTAGGTTTATTTTTCCTAACATAGTAAAAAATCAAAAAATTAGGATTACCAGGCTATGTGCTGAAATATCTGAAAGAAATAAACAGCTACATATCTTAAATAAGTTATTCATTGATAGGGGTTACCCATCGAGCTTTATTGAAGACCCTAGTGATAGACACCATCCTAATGCTATTAAAGCTATTTATAATAATAGAAATTACAAAGCTAAGAGGGTATATAATAAGGCTTTACAACACCTTCCTAATAGCTAAATGAACATGGTACCTTTTACTACCAGGTATACAAATGATAATTGTAACATTGTAGAGATTATAAAGAAAAACTGGAATATCCTACTATTAGATACTGAGATGAGAAAACTAATAGGTTCAACACCACACTTCAGGTATAGAAATAGCAAGAACCTGAAGCGTTGGTTGTGTGTTAAGAAGGGTAGTAGGCCTTTGAAAGGTGGAGAGACTAGGGTCTTGATGGGAACTTGGCCATGCAAGAAATGTAATATGTGTAAGTTAATTACAACAGAGAAGGAATTCATTGTGTAAGTTAATTACAACAGAGAAGGAATTCATAGTACCAACTTTGAATTACACATATAGATCCACTTTATATGCTACATGTAACACCACAAATTTGATTTATTTGGCTACTTGTACCAAATGCCAAGCATATTATGTAGGGCTAACCTCTAGGAGACTGAGGGACCGTATATAAAACCATGTATATGAAATCAGGAAAATGACTGTAACCAATGCCTTAGCCAAGCATATTAACATGTATCATGACCATAGTTTTAATTTTAGAGTTCTACAAGTAATAAAACCAACTATGAGAGGTGGTGATAATATGAATTTTTTAGAGAAAATTGAGTTAGAATGGATCTTCAGGTTGCGGGCACATATAGAACCTGGACTCAATACTGCTATTAGCATTAAACCTATATTAGAAGCACATAGATAATAATGAGTTATAAAGAAATAATGAATATACTAAATAATATCAAAGTATTACATGATACCACTTTTGATAATAGCAATTTGTTGTAGATCAATGTCACTTGATTGAATATTTCAAGTTCATCATTACCAGATATTGTTTATTATTTTTATTATTTTATTTTGATCATTTTATACATATACATTTTTAATTATTTGTGAGATAACAAGTTTGATATTATATTTTTCTGTA
>NC_056736.1:139372769-139387769 GCF_019279795.1 Protopterus annectens | reverse complement strand
AATTGGTGAGTCACTGAAACTGGAGTTAAATTCCTTGTATGCGTGCATACTTGGCCAACAAATGAGATTCTGATATATATATATATATATATATATATATATATATATATTTATATATATATATATATATATATATATATATATATATATATATATATTTATATACATACACACACACATTATACACACACACGCACACACACACACACACACATGTATATTTATCATGTGCATAGGCCAAAATCACAGGGATACAACCCCCAAGCTTCCCAAGCTTCTCAACATACTATGGAAGAAAGCCTAGACTAGTGATGTGGAAAAGATCTTCACCTGTGGAAGGTAGTTTGCCCTGAGGAAGTAGAAGTACTAATTATTGAAGATATGTGCCACATATTCCTTACACATCCATGGCTGCAGAGCTTAATTAGTGCTTCTTTGTGGTAATACTGGATGTAGGAAAATGTGCAGTGGCTGTTTACTGTTTTCACAAGGTCAAAGTACTCATTAGATGCAGAGAGAGTTTATACAGAACTACTACAAGTTAATGGGAGGCACAGCTTAAGCCAGCTGTGAAATGCAGCACTTAAAGGTGTCAGACAAGCCCTGCCTTGTGGTGTGCTGTACATAGTATGCGACAGAAATAAATGAACCTTTGGTAAATCCAATGTACTTCACCAGTAAAATTATTCATAAAACAAGAAGCCGCTGGAACTCAAATGGTTTATTTTTTTTTATTATAGTGATTATTAAATTTGAAATGTGTGCTCCAGCTGCTTGTTTCCAGCAGCTTCTTGTTTTATGAGTATGCTGGGACAAACATACCATGTTATAGCATTAACTTGGGGCATATATAGTTGTTTATAACATTAACTTGGGACATACATACCTGTTGTCAGCAATAAGTTGGGACACACATACCTGTTGATAGCAATAGCATGGGACATACCTGTTTATAGCATTAGCTTGGGACACACATACATGTTTATAGCACTAACATGGACATACATAGCTAGTTATAGCATTAACTTGGGACATATATAGTTGTTTATCACATTAACTTGGTACATACATACTTGTTGATAGCATTAGCTTGGGGCATACATCCCATGTTTATAGCATTAACTTAGGATATACATACCTGTTGATAGCATTGCCTTGGGACATACACAGCTGTTTATAACATTAGCTTGGGACATACACAGCTGTTCACAACTTGGCACTGTAACATTAACAGTATGCCCCTATATCTTCAGCCTGCATACTTATTGTGTCTGAGCAAGGCTGTGTCTTTGTGGAAAGGGACCATTGCAGGTGTAACACAGGATTCTTCCTAAAGACGAGTGTATGTTGCAGACTGCAAACTCCACTGTAATCCTCTGGGGGTATGAAGCTCTATGACTGACTGCGGGGTTGTGGGAAACTCAATGGGTTAACATTTTGTGAGTGTGTGGTAAGGGTATTGTTTCTGTGCCTGGTAGTAGAAGGAAGCTTTACATCTAATTCTTATGTCTGCATATTAGCATTCCCAAATCAATACACAGGAGCGGAAATACAATGAAGATAGTCTAGTTTGACAACCTATTATTGCTGGTATACTCATGCACTGTATTTTTCTCCATATATCATCATGTATGGAAAAAGAAAGGTGGGGAAGAGCAAGTTATCCCAAGTTGGAAATGAAGTCTTGGTGCAGGACCTCCATCTTTATGGCTAGTAGCTGTTAATGCAGGAAACTGCTAACCTGCCTTATCATGACCATGTTCGGTGGCATATTGCAGTAGATAACAATGTTTTCAGTGGCCAAAGCCACAACTATAAGGACTGAGGGAGGTATATAAGGACACTGACATTATACACAATCCTGAAAAATCATACAATCCACCTTTCATGGAATGGTAGGGCAGTGGGTGGTGGGTCACTGGTTGAACAACCATTAATGGACATTGAGGAGTTACTGGCATTACCACATGGAGGATCAGAGTAGCCACATTCCCATGGCAGCTGCAGTGTATCCCTTGAGTATCTATTTATTTTATTTTGAATGTGTTAAACAGGGTAGAGCACCGATTACACTGGACCCATTTCAGTCTCAACCCAAGAAAACACATTAGATACATGACATTACATGCAGAATGAATGACAAAATGCAATATATGCATTTATTATATACAAAATGAATAATATAGTTGGCTTGAGTGTATAAAGGCAGTAGATAAATGACATTATATACAGAGTGACTGATAAACACCATATGTACAGGTCAGGTATACCAACTGGAGATGCATCAGGTATGTAGTAGACTCTGTGTATTAAGGCATGAATGGTTTAGTTTGATACATTTAGTACTAAGAATGGCAGTGACAAAGTTGTGTGAATGAGGTAATGTATTGTCATTCAGCACCTCACATGTTTACGATACTGGTGACCTAAGCATTCCCTGAGTACAGTGAAAGACTGAACAACTCCACTGGGTACCAACTTGGAAAATAGTGCTTCTGAACTTCAAGTGGGGTTTCAAGCTGCTGAATTGCTGGTGCCACTGTTGCTGCCTTGCTGCATATTTTAGCATGTAAGACTGCATCTCAGAAAGAAAAAATGCACATAAGTACTAAATCACACTAATGCCCCAAAGTATGTGATATTAAGAGAAAGTGTGTTCCTCTCTATGCCACCAGCATGCTCTGCACAACTGCTCAAGCATGCAGATTGGGTGTGCATAAATGTACCATACCAGTGCTAAAGTGAAATATATTTAATATTATTTTTCAAGCACAAGTTGCAGCCCTCCAGGAAGCCAAAATCATGCTATACACCTTGCATAGCTAGTTCAAGAACAGCTGCTGGAACTCTATGTGGGTCCATTTCATAATCACCTCTAAGAACTGCTGATCAGGGCTACAGGCATTCTCCATAATGGTGAATAACGGAGGCAAAAGTGCAATGACCTGCAAACCCACTACCCTGAAGATCTCTGGATAAAAAATGTATCCAAAGCCAACTTCATACTTCTTAAGACAGAAGTGGTGAACTTCATGACACCCATGCAGATGGACAATACAGTTATGACTGCTGAATCCTACACAAATTCACTCTATAAGCACTTACACGAGTGCATGGATTGTGCTATCCCAAACAGAACCAAGGAGCTATCCTTCCAAAAAAGGAAGCCAATCTGGTGGTCCCTTGCCATAAACAAACTCTACAACAGAAGGAAGAAACTTGCAAAAGAGAGTAAAATCCCATGAGTTGAGTAGCTCCCTGGTCAGCCTCAGTATGAAACTGAGATCCCTTAAAAGATCCTCCAAAGCTAGCTACGAAAACAAAATTGTCACTGATTCTAGGGACAGCCACAAATCTCCACTGATTCTAGGGAAATCACAAAGCATTCTATAGCTATGTCAAGAATCTCAATGGCAACACCCAGATCTGCTCTGAGTTACAGCACAATGTTACGAAAATTACAGAACCAACTGATATTGCCAACATCCTGGCAGATAGGTTCAGTGCTAACTTTACCCCCCTCTCACCCCCTAAAGGGACCATATCTATACAGGAAGAATGCAGAGTCCCTGTAATCACAACTATGCAGTTAAAAGCTGCACTCTCTAAAGCCAGAAACACAGCATCCATGGGACCAGACAACATCCCAGGATGCATTTTACATGAACTTCAGTATGAACTGGCTTCCCACCTAAGCACCGTGTTCAATCATAACCTCACATCAGGCTTTGTGCCCACTGAATGGCGCACAGCAACAGTTATCCCACTTCACAAAGGGTAGACACCACTGATACTGGGAACTATCGCTGTATTAGCCTGATGAGCCTGGTCTGTAAGGCCATGGAAAGTATCATCATGGAACTCATAAACAAAATCATTGGCAACCTCCAAACTGTAGACCCCACCTAGTTTGGGTTTGTGAAAGGCAGATCATGCTTCCTGAACCTGATCGACTTCTTTGAGGCAGTCACCAAAGCCATAGATAAGGGTAAGGTGGTTCACATAGCCTATCTTGACCTCGCCAAGGCTTTTGACACTATCCCCCATTCTGAATTTATAGCTAAACTCACTAAACTAGGTATAAATCTGTACATCACAAGATGGGTTGACAACTGGCTCACTGACAGAACCCACATGGTAAAAGTAGCAGACTCCAAATTTGACTTCAAACCAGTGACAAGTGGAGTACCACAGGGTTCAGTCCTGGGACCTCTCCTGTTTGGTATCTACTTTTCTGAAGTACAGGCTAACACAGCAGGCCTTTGGCTAATGAAGTTCGCAGATGACTGCAAACTAGGAGCCATAGTCGAGTCCCCAAATGATGTGGACATCCTACAGAAGGGCCTCACTGAGACAGATGCCTGGTTTCAAAACTATATAAACAAACACAAACGACTGTAAAGACAAAAAAAAAGAGAGCCGTACATTCACAAGTAACTAGAAAACAAGTCTTTTATTCCACAAAATGTCTGTATGAAGCACTTTTTGTTAAGCTAGACAGCAAAACTTCTTCAGATAAAAACCTTGCTTAACTAATGTTTAAATATACATCATGTTTGACGAGATCTGCTCTATCACACGCATTTTAAAACTGAAAGCCCTAATAAGATAAAAGCTCATATAGATATATGTATGTATGTATATATATATTTATATATATATATATATATATATATATATATATATATATATATATATACATACATATTTATATATATATATATATATATATATATATATATATATATATATATATATATATATATACAAACAAAAAAATTTAAATACACTTCCTTTTTACACACATATATATTTTCTAGCATGAATGTAAATATTAAATAAATCTAAAAAACAAATGAATGCAAGAGAAAAAGACTTTTTGTTGGGAATGTCAAGCACTTTTTAAGTTTCAGACTTTTTTAGTTTTGGTTCTAGTTTCTGACTTTATAAATCTCTTGTTGCTTTTAAATAATGTACTGTATGTTTAAATTCAGTGACTTGCTAATGAATAATGAATGTGTTTTGATGACCAAGGTAGTCACATGATTTATATTTAAACATTAGTTAAGAAAGGTTTTTTTATCTGAAGAAGTTTTGCTATCTTGCTTAATAAAAAGCACTTTATACTGACGTTTTGTGGAATAAAAGACTTGTTAAGCTGTGTTCTGTATTCTTGGCCAGCACTCCTAATAAACATTGGTTTCTCTGAGACATGCTCGGGAATACTAAATTGACAGATATGGATTGGTGTGTGTATGTATGCTCTGGGTGCTGTAGTTGACCAGTATTGTTGTGACACTTACTTCTCCTTTAAACGTATTTATATAATTTGTAATGTGTGTGGAACATCCTCACTAAGGGCATCCTTCCATCTCTGTCTTCTTTCTGAAGAACATTATCTTACAACTATCTGTTGTAACTGACCCAATGATCCTGTCAAAGCTGCAGCCAAGTTGAGTTAGCAAGGTGGGAATATCTTCTTAGAGTGTCACCAGCCAATTACAGGTAGGTAGCACACCTTAATCACCTGAACTGGATCATGTAAAGCTGGAACAGGTAGTGGCAAAGTGGGCATTGACGTGCTGGGATGCTGTCCACCATTCCTCATGAAGAAAACTGCTGCTTCCCATTGACTAGTTGTCCCCTCCCTTTGGAACATTGGCCACTTGGCCAAAGGATCTCAGTCTCCTAGTTTCCATTAAGATCTTTTGGGGGAGACAGCAGCTGGCTCCCTACCAATACCTCTTCCTAATCACAGAGATGTATACAACCTTTGTTTGTTTGTGTATATCCAGTGTGTCCCATTCAGTGTGTTCAAACTCACTCAGCCCTGCTTGTCTGAAATGCTTTATGTTTGTTATCTGCTTACCACTGCCTACCTTCCTACACCTCCATCTGCTGACCACTGCCTACCTTCCTACACCTTCCCTCCTTCTTCTGTTTCCCATCAAGCCTTCTTTCTCTATCTCTCTCTCTCTATACACGTACACATTAATTTATATATATATATATATATATATATATATATATGTATAGATATAGACATATATCTATCTATATATTTATGTGTATGTATATATATATATATATATATATATATATATATATATATATATATATGTATATATATATATATATATATATATATATATGTATGTATATATATATTTATATATATATATATATATATATATATATATATATATATATATATATATATGTGTGTGTATATATATGTATATATAGATAGATATAGAAATGTGTGTGTGTGTGTGTGTGTGTGTGTGTGTGTGTGTGTGTGTGTGTGTGTGTGTGTGTGTGTAGTTGGACTGAATTTGGATGACTCTTCCTTTGGTCAATATCTGTTTAGCCAAAAAAATGTAATCCACTAAACAGATGATCAACATATGTGAGAAATCACACAATTCTTGGGATAGGAAAATATGCCCTTTCCCCAAGATTGCGCAATCTCAAGGATATACACACTATATATATATATATATATATATATATATATATATATATATATATATATATATATATATAGATATATATATATATATATATATATATATATATATATATATATGTGTGTGTGTGTGTGTGTGTGTGTGTGTGTATGTGTGTGTGTATTTAACAAGTGGCGTAGAGCCCCTGCAAAAACAATCCCGATTCATGAAGCTCGGCAAGACGGTGTAAGGCTTGCGCCGGCAGTGCAGTGTATAATCGGGCGCGCAGCGCCACATGCATAGTAATGAGTGCGCGCGCAACCACAGACACGTGCAGAGGGCACGCGCGAGCCCAAGTAGGATGCGCCGTGGGTGCGCGTAAAGCCGGCAGGCGATGAGCAACCTAAAGTGCTGACTGTCACAGGCCGCCTGCAATAGTAACCGCACCAGCCAGGGTCCGTGGATAATGAAACGTACGCAGAGTATGCAACATAGTACCCGTTCACACAAAACGGAGAACCAAACATTAACCCACGAAGTCCAAATTGTACCCATGCAAGGAACAAAGGATACGCGCAATACTGTGTCCGTCACGCAATGCACTGTCAGTGGGCATACCCAGTGAAGGTGTACCGCAGCATGTCAGCGCGCCGCACCTACACACAAGTAGCCCCATGGGCATGGCCACCAGCAGCAGTGAGAGTACACAGCCGGGCAGCCGTGTCGATATAACAACCAGAAGGAAACCAGATACCCTAAACACAGACAAACATGTGCATAGCAACATGTACTACACACAGCAACGTGCCCATCGCATACACATAGGATGGCGTATGCCGAAGCGTAATATCCAGAAGCAGAACCCATGCATGCAAATGTAATACACAACAGCCCCGTCATAGCACGTAACCCACACCCATGTACGACCGTGCACCCAACCCAGCTAGCAGCCTTGCACAGCTGCACACCTACACACAATGGGTATACCTCAAATGCAGTATGAAGTATTGTCCTAGGTAGTGTCACGCGGGCAAATATGTACCCCACATGTCAACATCCCACCTCAGGTACTGATATCCAAATGGCTGCATGTGAATGTGTCGGCAGAATGTGTACATCCCGCATGTGGTATGGACCTGTCGAAACCCCATAGGCGTTCACACGCCACGGTGTCCATAACTGTACACATCTGGACAAGGCAGTATGTTCAGCCACCGTACTGATGATTAGCTATGCAGACATGTCAAACACAACACATATGGTGGAACATCTGCCCACCAAGCAGGACGCCCCAACAGGGTGCCACATGCACAGAAGGTGAAGGTGGGACATCACACATTGAGAATAGCGTTGCCGGATGGCCAAACACCTACAGCCAACGCAAAGGATGGAATAACATGTATATGCCTGGATGAATGGGTATGTCATAGCATGGGAATAGGCTAAGCTTTCCAACATAATAGCCATGCGTACCAGATACAAACTGCCAGTAACACGCAGTAGTAATGCAGAAAGGCATACACGACTGTGGGAATATCACCGGACATATGGCACGTGCCAAGTGTTGACGCATGACACAAATGTCCAGAATGGGGCTCCCTGCAAAGAGGAACATGTGCCAACCCCACCCCCCACAGATGTACCGGCAGTTGAAACACAACCCAAACACACACCAACACCACCGTCCATCCCATGATAGCAACGGAGGCTGGTCAAAGACAACCATGATCCGTGCACAAACAGGGACACGTGTAACCGTTGCCCTGACAACCCCCACAGGCCAACGAATAATAGTATGGACATATGCATGTAATGCTGTGAAGGATGTGTGGTAGTCCTCAGTATCACAGAGGTAGGTACACAGATACAATGTAATCAACCGTGATGTATGTGCACTGTACACAGCATACCTGCAGGTAATACATAGTTCAATCATGTGCCACAGAAATATACACATACGAATCGGCACCGGGGCTAGACAAGTGTGAATGGGACAAACTATGAACATAGCTTCATAGGTGCATAGGTACATAGTAGGCTATCCGCCCAAGGGCAGCTACAACCCTAGCCCATAGTTATGTTGCCTTTGCCACCCCTCCAGTTCGAAGTAAACAATGCCTATTATATTGCTGTACCTCTGTCAAGCAGTGACATTGAAGTAATCCCTGGGGTATATCTGCAATCTCCCATCCATTGGTCAAGATCCCCCTCGAACAAGGCCAGCGAGGTGCTCTGCCTCACATGTACTGGGATGTTGTTCCACAGCATAGTGAGTGTCTGGGTGATGAATCTGTCCCTCCAGCACAGTCAATTAATGACCGTGTCAAGGTTCATGTCACCTGCCCCTGTGGTTCTGAGGGATGTAGATTCATTAGGTGAAGCATAGTCATCAAATATGGGTCGACATGGCCTTGTATGTCAGGCACAGGTCACCACTGAGCAAGTGGCATGTGACTGAATGGAGCAAGAGTCCTTTCAGTTGGGCAGCATAACACATATTCCTGAGACCCTGCATCCGTTTGACGATGAACTTATGGGGCCTTCCCAGCTACTGCAGGTGTCGGGTCAGATACCATCCGAACGGGGCATTGTACTCAATCATAGGTCTAATGAGTGATGAGTACAAGGAGACGATGACCTCCCCAGATCTAGATGTGAATCCCTGCATGATCAGGTGGGCAATGTAGAAGGTCTACCTAACTACATTAGCAACGTGTGTGTCGAACGAACGGTTACTGACAACCTGGGTCCCCAGATCCCTGCTAACTCCCTCTGTGCTCAGCGGACTGCCACCTATATGGCAGCTAGGGGTAACCTTGTTCTTCCCGAAGGGTATGACTATGCATTTCCTGGCATTTAGCTGTAGGCCATGTCCCTGGCACCAGATATCCATATCTGTGAGGCCCTTCTGAAGGATATCTGTGTCAGATGTGCGTCCCACTATGGCACCCAGTTCACAGTCATCTGCAAACATTGACAGCCATAACCCCTGTGTTTGCTTGTACTTTGGAAATGTAGATGCTGAAAAGAGTGGACCCAGGACTGAGCCCGTGGGACACCGCCAGACCGGCTGTGAGTCTGACATGGTGCCAGCAACTATGACCGTGGGTTCTGTCACCTAGCCAGTTTGCAACCCATCCTGCGATGTATGGGTTCACATCCAAGCCGATGGGTTTATCAATGATACCTGAGGGGGGTATTGTGTTGAAGGCCTTTGCCAGGTTGAGGTAGGCTGTATGGACTGCCTGACCCTCATCAATGGCCTCGGTGACTGTCTCTAAAAAGTCAACCAAGTTTAAAACGCATGATCTGCCTTTGACCAAGACAAACTGGGTTTGATGCAAAGTATGCAAGTCCCCTATGTCTTCATCTATGAGTTCCATTATGATCCTTCTCAATGGCTTTGCAGATAAGGCTTGTCAAGCTAATGGGACAGTAATTACCAGGGTCAGTGTAGGCACCGACCCTGTGAAGTGGGACTACAGTCGCCTTGTGCCACAACTTGGGTACGTTACCTGAGATGAGGCTAAGATTAAACAGCTGTCCTAACTGTGGGTCTAATTCCTCATTGAGGTCGTGGAGTACGCAGCCAGGACACAATCTGGTCCCATGGATGCTGTGTTTACTGCCTTGGAGAGAGCATTTCCCACCTGTGCGTTACAGATGTTTCGGGGGCCATAATCCTCTGGTACAGATATATCTCCATGTGGGGGGGGGGGGAGATGTTTGCACCGAACCTGTCAGCCAGTATGTTGGCAATGTGTGTAGGTTCAGTAAACTTCACATCATTCTGAACCCAGTCCGAGCATATCTGGGAGTGTCCTCCCAGGTGTCCAACATAGCTAAAGAAGGCCGTATGATTGTCTGTCGAGTCCTTGGTGATATATTTGTCGGATTTGCCCTGGATGATGTCATGAGAGCTTGTAGTTCTTCACATATAATGAGCAAGGGTGTCATACCTTACAAGGAGTCTGCTCTGTCTTGTAGTAGCTACCTCCTTTCGTTGTAGAGCTTGTGTATGGCTGGGGTACACCAGACTGGATGCTTGGCTTTGGTACAAAGAGTCACAGTTGTGTAAGGGATTGCCTGATCCATGCAGTCCTGTAGGTGCTGGTAGAAGGCATATGTAAGTGATTCAGTGGCTTGAGTAATGTTTACCACTGGCTCAGGGGCCTTAAAGGAGACCACATTAGTGTTTAGAAGTATGAAGTCGGCTTCTGAGAAAGCCATATGTATGGTAACCGGCACCACCCACAGCATTGTATGCCAATAGCAGAAGCTAATGTATGTTGTCCAAACACACGTGTCTGTACACATGGAACATCATAGCAATAAACCTCGCCTGGATGTGGGTGATGCTAGACATACCCACGGCAGACGTGGTGCGTTCCCGAGGCTGACGCCCGAGAGACCACACACATAGCCGGCCTTAGACATAGGCCAAGTAGGCAGCTGCCTAGGGCGATGCTCTGCTAGGGGCACCTTTCCAGCCTTTATTTGGTGTAGGTAGACCAGGATGGGGGTAGCGGCTGATGTGGTGGGGGCACCATGGAGTCCTTTTGCCTAGGGCACCACCTGACCTAAGGCCACACCTACAGTACCCACACCCAGACGCGGGTCATTGCTAGTATGCTATATCATCTATGGAAAGAAACCATATATTCCCAGACATAATGGCACATCATAATGCCTGTCCGCCGCCCAAAGCAGACATACGGTACCCGCGGCGGTGTGGACGTACTGCGCGAGATGTCCGTAACCAATGTCGACACTGTCACGCTATGTGAAATAATGTCAACATAGCGACTCAATACTAAACAGCGACGGAGAGCCCGATGTCCCTGTTGCTGAGCTGTACAACCTGTTCCGCAAAGTTAAATGTGTGTAGCAGAGCGGGACTGCCCCAAACTAAGCAACGGACATGTCCGTGGCTCGGTGGAAGCCGTCACGCAATGTTAAACCCATGTAATATAGCGATACAGGTTATAAATACCGAGGTTTAGTAATGGAAATAGGTCCGTTCGACCAGACCGTGTGCAATTACTATAACAAGATCTACAACGGGCACGCCGCCAATCAGCGCTACGGTTAGGAATAATGGGGAGATGGTATCATAGACACGGACAAACCGTGCTCCATGTGACTCGCCTGACATTCGTACGGTCAGGGCAGTTCCGTACACTAGGCGGACAAGACCAAACCCAAAGCACCACAGGAACACCCTGACAATCGAAGGCCTGTATGCGTAGGGGATATAAGCCCCTGTGATCTGAATATCCCTGCGGTCACGACATATGCATCCTGGGCCATGAGCGGGAGGGAATGAGGAATGTTTAACATGTAGTACCGCACCTTTCCCAGCAGGAGAATGGATGCCTGTGACGTACGTGAGTGCGGGGGCGGGGATATGTAAATTTAGCTAAGTACCATGGGTATGCATGCAAATGAGACCGAACAGCTAACGTGTAGTGGTCACAGTAACCGGAAAACGTGAATGCAGTCCCGTTTGAATTATGACTATAGAACATATAAATGTGCACGCAGTAATGCACGCGCCCATGCCGCAAAGACTGTTACATGTGTAAAGGTGAAAGTGCGTTCCGCACACATCCGTCAACCGGATCAGAGATATGTTACCGGAACAGTCACAACTAACACAGGCCACGTAACCACACAGACCCAGTAAACATATGTAACCAGAATACGGATATGCATGTGCGCCTGCGCGTATCCCACAATTAGGAAATGCAAGTGCGCGTGTGCGTGTGTGATCTGCTCACAGCAGGGAATGTTAAGGCCGTGTCCTCCACGTCAATCATACATGTCTCAAAACTGTCAGCCCCTGAAAGTGTGGAATCGGGCAATGCCATGTAAAGTACCATTAGAACACAACAATTATCAGCTATGTTTCAATATACTGATGGTATTGACCAATATTGTATTTATATTAACACATCGTTGTTGTATCATTGTTCCCATTCAGTAATGTATGCAACACTGAGTTCTACATGTCACTTTATCATCAAGACTTGGAGCACAGTCCACTGAACTATGAGCAAGTCTATTAATTAGTTGACTTTAAATTGACTCTGAAGGAAGTATATAAGGGACGACTATCTAATGTATCTCGTACTCTGACGTTGCCCCATGTTAGTGGGTGAAAGAGCTCAGTATCCTATGACTGTGGAGTGTATCGTTTTTATCATCGTCTGTCTTGGCATGGTTTATGTTCAAGAATGTCTTTTATGAAGATGACCAGGACTCAGGGTTTGCTGTATTTCCGCTTACTGGAACATGGATATAGATAGGCCAAGTAATACATAACATGGGTAAGAAGAAAGGAACAGTTTACCAAGAATAAACTAGGAAAAGGACCCACCAGGTCCTAAACCGAGAGCACCAAGCAAACACAATGTAGTGCTACTTAAAACCAAGTGTTTCATAAATGAATCCAAATGGTGTAAATCCAAAGATGCAAGTTAGCAACTGCTTTAAATAATCCTCAGAAGTCCCAATAGGAAAGATTAAGCCCTTTATTGTCAAAATAACACCACCAAAACAAGTAGATCACGACTTTTCACCGGTCTTACCGGCTTTTTCAAGTCTAATTAGCTAAACCAATAACTCCAGCTTTTATAGAACTAATTGATTAAAATATCACCATGGTACTGATGTTTTATTTGGTTCAAATGGTTCACAAACAACTTTTAACATAAAGAATGAATTTTGTTTGAATTCATATAAGTTTTATACATACATTTTAACAATGCATTAATTAAATGAGCATTTTAAATATGTATTTGCCTCTTAAATGCATGTAGTAGTGGTTTTAATTTATTTATAATATGGTGATATTTTAACCAATTAGTTAATTAACAGAAGCACTTGGCGCTTATAAAAGCTAGAGTTATTGGTTTAGATAATTACATGAAAAGCGTAAGACCGGGCGGAAGCGCCAGGATCTACATGTTTTGGTGGTGTTATTTTGACAATGCAGTGGTGAATATTTCCTATTGGGACTTCTGAGGATTATGTAAACCAAAGTTGTAACGCATCGGATTTACACCATTTGGGTTCATTTTAGAAAAACCTGGTTTTCGTAGCACTATAATATGGGTAGTCAAACAGACATCCGCGATTGGGGAACATACAGCAGCAGTCAAAACCACTGGCCAGATGGACACAGTCCAACAAGTTCTACACTTTACATATGCACATTGGTGTCCATTGTAGGACCCCAAAAATTGATCCGTACGCAATATCAACCTGCTGCGATCGATCGACCCAGAAGAAGTGACAGCCATGACTACGGCACAGCTAGACATATGCACCACCAGCGTGTTTAAGGTTGATGACAAGTGTCCATGAAATGCAGGACATATGAACAGAAATCCCCAGATTGTCGAGTCCATAGAAGTGCGTCCCCATCCCAGTCCCACACACATGAAGGATGTGTAATGGGTACCTTCGAGGGTTGCAGCCATGGGATCCTGGGTATGCAGAAATGGGGCTTGGTGTTGTTTGGCAGATAATCCGTTGTCCCGCCCCATGGGAGGGATGTGGGTAGAGCACATGCCTTACTCCCCACTAATAATGCAAAGCATCCACCGGATAATGCTAAATGCAGGTGTGAAATGTGTACAGCCCTATACCAGTGTCCAGTAGGCAATTCCCATGGATGGACAAGCGCACGATCAAGATGGCACCCATAACTGGAAACCTGGTGGAATTACACAGCTGCAGTAAGGCATAACACAGGAAATACAGATAGGGACTACAGTAGACACTTCCCATACAAAGTCAGACTGCCGTGCGAATACCGGCGTACACAGCACTCAATCTGCCAGCAACAAAATGGGGATCACTCGCTTCCATACTGCGGAACAAATGGGCGACCTGTGGAATACATACTAATGGCACACCAACAACGTCAACTAGGAAGGTCATAGGATGGTTAAACTATGGCGTTCCCACTTATAAAGAACATCCTTCAATGAATTAATAGGATTAATGTCAATTGACCATGGAATACACCTAATCAACATAAAATAACCGCTGGCACCTTATGGCACACAATCCAAACACATAGGTAGATGAAACAGTCAATGTAGAAATTGTCCAGGACAGTGCCCAAATGGTATACAAAGGTTCCTTCATAGACAAGTAAGCGCTTTCACCCGTAGGCTCCGTCAGACTTACACATAACATAAAAGCATCCAGGCTTTGAATATCCCTCCTTACACTTTCATTGGTCAATTTCCCAGCAAACAATGAACAATTAACCACAGCATATAAAGCGCAGACGCAATGTTAACTACACACACATATATTAACATCTCCAAAAACATCCTATTAAAACATGTATTATATGATATTGTACTATGCCTAATACTCATCAATCAAATATCTAACAATATATATAGAAGATATGTATATCATATCAATGTAATACAGTGGTAAACAACTGAAAGAGTGGACTAATGTGTGTTAACTGTATATCTGTACCTAAACTACATTCCTGTTACTTGGGTTTAAGCCACCTGCTTCTCAA
>NC_056736.1:139326438-139372269 GCF_019279795.1 Protopterus annectens | reverse complement strand
ATTATGTTATTTACATGTTTTCTTTTGACATTCTCTGTGTCTTTCGCCATTGGCATATGGCAACAGTGTGATACCTGACGTTGACAGCCTTCCGTTACTCCTATGTTATGTTTGGGTAAATGTAAACCGTTTTTTTTGGTTTACATTGCTGTGCTTATGCTACGCCTGCGCCGTGGATCGCTATATGCCTTCATTTGCATGGTGCAACACCGCACATGGGGTGTTTAGCATACCTACGCCGGAGGCGGCACAGATCCGGCGCACGCTGGTAGTGCACATGGGATTGGATCGTACCTGAATCGCTCGGCGGACATATTTGGCATTGTAACGCCTACGCTATGCGTCCGCCTGGCGCAACGTTCATGAATCCCAGGGAATGTTTTACTCTATTTTTGTTATTCATGTTTTTACATGCACAAAGATTGTCAAACAGCACATGGGTTTTAGTAGTGTGTTGGCATTTGCAAAGTCGATCTTTCGGTGCTGACTTTATAAACATCAGGATATAGGTGTTTCAATCAGTATATGTACACCTTCATATAAAGACACTGAAATGTGTTTTTATCTATCCTTGCATCTATAATTTTTCTTTTGTGGATCCAAGTATTAATTTTTTTCATAACTGAAAGAATAAAGTTCAAGAAGTCTGACAAAGTACAATGTGCTTCATTTCTGCATATCATGGAATATGAATGAATCAGCATCTGTGATGCCATGGGGATTTTAGAGGGAGGTGAAATAAAAAATAAATGTGTTACTCAGAGATGAAGAAACCTGCTAAATATGCACTGGATATTTATTACATGTTCACAAGATCTCACTGAATGCATTGATGCCTATGTTTCTGAGTTAAACAATTAGGCTAAAGAATGAATTTGTGAGAGTTGCATGATTCATTATTTTGAGACAAAATTATTTGTGGCATCAAAAATGTTCAAATGAAAGGCAGACTTTTCAGTGTGAATACAAATCACTGTCATAGTAGTTAGCCATATTAGAGCTGACAGAACACTTTGAAATAACCAAGGTATTTGTCATAGAAAAATCCAAAAACTTGAAGAAGAATGAGTATGGAAAAAACATACGCACCAAGTACCAGAACTCAGGTTAAGGATTTGTATCTTTATTCCACACTACTTCCTCATAACACCAAAAGCATTTGAACAATCATTACTGTTGTTACAGACACAACCCTTACTCAACCAAACATCAAAATCCACTAAACAAGAATAATTAACCAGAGTTCCTGCAGCAAGTAATTAGTAATACCTACTTTATGAATACTTTTAATATTTAAGTTGTCATATAATCCTAATATATATATATATAGATATGTACACATATATGTATGTATGTATATATGGGTGTGTGTGCATATATATATATATATATATATATATATATATATATATATATATATATATATACATATATATATATATGTATGTATATATGGTGTGTGTGTGTGTGTATATCTATACACATCTATTCAAGCACCATCCTCACATGAGCCTCAGGCACAAGATAAGTCAGTCTCCTTAACAATATATCAATGGAGTAGAAGGTTCTTATATCATATTTTTGGTATTGATTCAAGCATGCAAGGGAATGGGTTGGCTTACTGGGATAGCACCAGACAACTGACAGCTCTGTGGGACAGCAGTAAGTGTATTCCCAGTACTGACCTACCCACACTATGCAGTACCACCCTAGTTGACAGATACCACTGCAGTATAAGTGGTGAGTCAAATTACTGAGGGGGGAGGGAGTCACAGGTCACATGCATGTATGTCAAAGTGGGGTTCCCGTACCCACCCCCAGCATCACTTAGCTGATCAGCTGTAGAAAACCATACAGAAATGTCTGGCAAAGGCCTCCACATGGTGGCATCCATGAAATACCCACCTGCAGACCTTTACATAGTGATATCACAGCAGGTCTGGCAGTGGCAGTATGGCTCCAAAAGGTAAGAAGTCTGAAACTACAAATGTTTATGCCAGAACAATCTGACCTGTGGTTGATACTGTTATGCCTGTAGTGTCAAACATAGGGCACACCACTATGGTAAATAGGACCAAATTGTTAAGCAAATATCAGTACAGTCTCTGCAAATGTGTGTTGTGTACAGATGTGTCACCCCCCCCATAGTCCCATAAAAATGCAGACACATGTCACTAGCTTTAAGCAGCATCCAGCTGTCAACTAGAGTGATGGCTCAACACAAACAGAAAGCAATTGTTAGTAACAAACACAGTCAACTTACTGATGCCATCCCAGAGTTGTCCACTGCTGAGAGCCTAGGAAGATATGCTCATCAGATTGCACTGCCTTGCTACAGATGGCCTACATCTGTCACACCTGGCCTACAGGCCTCTGGAAAATGTCAATGCCTCACCCACAGGGCCCTGTTAGGGAGTGTCATGGGGTCCATAACACCAACATAACACAGTCTACAAAATGCAAAGAAAGGCCATGCTGCTAACTGCTATGAGAAACCCTGCCATCATCAGAGAGCCAGAAATCTGGACAAAGCTATGAATAATGGTGTGAAAAAGGTCCAAAGAGAAGGACATATTTGCAATACTGCTCTAATAATGTTAGAAACTTGATGTAATAATTGTAGTAGCATGGAATGTCTGAAGGGCATGAAGTCTGAAACTGCAATGTCAGCTGTCAGTAATATCTGACTTCAACCCTCAGTGACTTGCAAAACACTTTTCCTAAAAAACACACTCATTTAGGTAACCAAATAGATATATGAGTCATGATTCTGGACATTCTGTTATACTCTGTACAGTTGGCAGCCAAGGCTAGGAGTCTAAACATGGGAAAGCACCCCATTGCCGACAGTCCTAACCCTGAAAGATGGTGATGTCTGCACCCACAGACCCCTGGCCCACAGCCATGGAGAGTAACACACCCTTCCCTGTTCACTCATCCTATGCAACATCCTGACCCCAAAATGTGGCCAGCCAAGCAGAATGAGGTGGGCCATACATATATGTGAGACACACACACACACACACACACACACACACACACACACACACACCTCCAGACTGGTCAACCAGTCTGACACACACAAGCCCCTCCAAGTGCAAGTACTGGTAGCTATAGGCCAACATATCTGATTCAGGACACCCCCCAACATATCTTATCCCCTACAAATCTATCTGGAGTCTGCCTGTCACTCTAATCATGTCTGACTTATATTACCCAACTGTGGACTGGAAATCAGACCAGACCAGAGCAGAAATGTAAAGAGATTCTACCATTATAATATATCACCAATATGCTTGACCATTTCCACAGCTCCAGCAGTCTGCTTGTAGGCATACCTCTCAACAGGCTGGGTTGTGCAAGAATGCATAGCATTTGGCCTATAATATTGGTGTGTGCATCATCCATCCTGCATTCCTCTGGGAAATCACTGTGATGATATGAGGTGTGTCACAAGGTACTGAAACAATACATGACAGTGTCAAATGTCATATATGTCAAATGTCTGCTAAAACAAGCCCTGTAACCCTAGCAACCAAACATTACTGAGAGAAATAGTCAGAATCACCGTATGGCCCAGTGTCTCCCCATTTTGATAGGCTATCTCCAGATATCCTGCACCAACAGGTTGAGAGGTATGGCTGTAGCACAAAACAAACTTGGCTACAGTGCAACAATCTCTGGAATGGAATCTTACATTTACTAATGAAGGTCACACTGGGTATGCTCATACACGTAGACAAATGTCAGTAAGATCTGGGAATGAACATGCCTTCTCCACTCAGTGCACTTCCATTGCTCAACGTTAGCAGTTCTAAAGATGTCTGTCACCATAGAAGTACTTTTCATCAAACATCAGCCCTATAAGCTCTGTGGGGTGTGCGATAACTGTATAACACTATGGTACAAATAACTAGCTAGGTAGGAATTCTAATCTCAGTTCTGGCAAATGTAACAGTGTGTGTGTGTGTGTGTGTGTGTGTGTGTGTGTGTGTGTGTGTGTGTGTGTGTGTGTGTGTGTGTGTGTGTGTGTGTGTGTGTGTGTGTGTGTGTGTGTGTGTGTGTGTGTGTGTGTGTGTGTGTGTGTGTGTTTATAAGTTAAAGATTTTGGGACAATTCAAACCCAGTGCACTTCTCATTGCCCTACTTTAGCAGTCCTGCAGATATCAGTCACCTTAGAAGTCCCTTTCATCAGACCTCAGCCCTATAAACTCTGTGGCATGTGCGATAACTGCATAACACTATAATACAAATAACTAGTAAGGTAGGAGTTTTAATCCTAGTTTTAGCAAATGTGTGCATGTAAGTGTGTATATGTAATTTGTGGCCTCTCTCACCTGGACTCTCTCACCCAGTACATCACTCATTGCCATACTTTGCAAGGGCTAGTGATGTTCCTCACCTTAGAAGAACCTTTGGACAAATTTCACCCTATAAGCTCTGTGGGGGCATGCAATAAATGTGTAACACTGTAGTAACAATAAATAGATAGGTAGGGGTTCTAATCTCAGTCCAGGCAAGTGTGTGTGTGTGTGTGTGTGTGTGTGTGTGTGTGTGTGTGTGTGTGTGTGTGTGTGTGTGTGTGTGTGTGTGTGTGTGTGTGTGTGTGTGTGTGTGTGTGTGTGTGTGTGTGTGTGTGTGTGTGTGTGTACAATATCCTGTCTGTGGGGGGGGTTGTGTTTGTGTGAGAACCACATCCATTGGGGTGGGTTTTGCTACTTTTTGTTGTTGCACACACAGTACATGTCCCAGTGTCCACATTACAAGGCCCACAGATGTCATCCACTGTAAAGGGAACTGTAGACACTCTGCATCCCTATAAGCATTGTCCCATATGCAATAGCTATGTGGCAGTATGGAACAGATAACAAGATAGACTGCCCATCTAATCCTTGGATATCACTCCCTACTCAGGAATCATACACAAACACACTCAGGTAGGCAGCCACCCCTACATCAGTAGGTGGCCTGCAAACAGGCTTACAGATAGAACCCACAGTGTGAAAGCAGAAGACTCCATGTCAGACTGCTGAACAGTCACAAGTGGAGTCCCACAGGTTGTGACCCTGGGTCCCCTCATGTTTGGGATCCACACCTCTGAGGACCAGTCCAATACAGAGGCGCCCTGGCTGACAATGTTTGCAGATGACTACAAGGTGGGTGCTATTATTACCCCTCCACATGAGGTTGACATCCTTCACAAAGTCCTCTCTGAGACCTATGACTATTGTCAGAACCCAGGACATAAGCTCAATGCCAGATGATGTGCCAACATCCCCTTAGGGTACGACATGGTTCCCATAAAGTAATACATTGATAGTAGTCCACTGAACACTGATGTTGGTATAATGAAACTGGGAACACAGGTTGACATTGAGCTCTATGGTGACCACCACAGTGCCACTGTCTTCTGAAAGTCCTTCCATGTGTCACTTCTCCTGACTCAAAGTGTTGAATCCAGGAAGTAAAAGGAAACTGTTTCCATGTACACTCCCCTCAGTAGGCCAATCAATGTGTACTATTGCCCATTTGCCATGTACCCCACAGGACACCAGCAACAATAAGAGAGGCTGCAAATGTACCTCACAAATAGGATCATAGGTACTACACACTTGCCCCATATGGACAGACTCCAACAACTGCAATGAATCAATGTCTCATATTGGCTATTTAGGTGTGAAGTCTGCCTGATATGCACAGCCATGTCTGACCCAACTCTGTCAGCAATGCTACATCCAAGGAAACCAGTATGTTCACACAACATGCCCTAGATATCTCAACCCCATCCTCACAATCAATAGGACATGCTGGATGGACAGGTTCACAACCCAGAGACTGGCTCCGTTATGGAATAGATGCCACATACATGTCAAGCTGAGCATATCACTGGCCGTCTTCAAGAGAAATCATGAAAAGTGGATATGGAATAGAAAACCCACCCCGGGGATCACTCCAGTGACTATACTCAGTAGACACACTGGGGAGTATCGGCAGGAGGCATGATGCCAGTGTATTCCCATGGGCTAGCCTTGTAAAGCCTCCATGGCCATTTGCCACATACACACCTATGACTCTTTGAACCTATGGATCTCAGTACTGTCAAATATGTGTGTGTGTGTGTGTGTGTGTGTGTGTGTGTGTGTGTGTGTGTGTGTGTGTGTGTGTGTGTGTGTGTGTGTGTGTGTGTGTGTGTGTGTGTGGATTAGTGTGCATAAAAGTGTTTGTGAGTGTGTAAACATGTGGGTGAAAGTAGTTGGTGGCCAGTCTCACCCAGTACAACTAACATTGCCATACCTTACAAGTGCTATAGATGTTATTCACTATATAGGTACCTTGGGACACTCCACAACCTATAAGCTCTGTGGTGTGTGCGGTAACTGCATAAGACTATAATACCAATAACCACATAGCTAGGGGTTCTAATATGAGTCCTGACAAATGTGTGTGTATGTGTATTATTGTGTGTAAGTGTGTATATGTGTAGGTTACAGTATTGTGTGGCCTCTTTCACCCAGTATATTACCCATTGTTATAATCTGCAAGGTCTGGTGATGTCTCTCGCCTTAGACGTACCTCTGGACAAGTGTCACCCCATAACCTCCGTGGCATGTGCAATAAATGGGTAACAATGTAGTAACAATAAATATATAGGTAGGGCTTCTAATCTCAGTCCTGGCAAGTGTGTGTGAGGGAAGCATATCTACTGTGTGTGTGTGTGTGTGTGTGTGTGTGTGTGTGTGTGTGTGTGTGTGTGTGTGTGTGTGTGTGTGTGTGTGTGTAAACGACATCCATTGGATGGTCATGGTTTCATGTTTTATGTCATGGTAAACACAGTACACATTTCTAGGCCTACTGTATGAGGTCCACTATTCACATCAACCATAGTGGTATCTGTAGACACTCTTCAACCCTATAATCCCTGTGCAACAGTATGGAATAGTATGGTACGAATAACAAGATAGGATGGTCTGCTAATGTCAGTACTGGCAAGTGTGTGTGTGTGTGTGTGTGTGTGTGTGTGTGTGTGTGTGTGTGTGGCGCGCATTGGTATGTATAGCAGTGGCTGTGAGTGTGTAGACTTGTATGCAACACTGTTATGAGTACTCTCACAACCAGTACATCCAACATAGCCATACCCCACAAAGCCACGTGATGTTATTCACCTTACAGGTACCTTGTGACACTCATCACACTAGTAGTCCTGTGCCACCTGCAATAACCGCATAATAGTGTGGTACCACAACTTGATGGATAGGAGTTCCAAACACAACACTGGCAACTATAATCCTGTGCATGCATGAGTGTGTGTACAGTATTCTCTGTGTGTTTGGTCAACACAATATCGTCTGGGGTTGAGGGTGTTAGCAATCTGAGGTCTGTTCCACCCAGCAAACTTACCATTGTCAACTATACTACAGCTGATGTCAACCACCATAGACTGAGATACAACCCCTCAGCCCTATAAACTGTGAGGCATATGCAAGAACTGTTAGACCTGGGAAATGTGTGCAGCTACAGCTGTACCTCGACGATGACATGGTCGATGTGTTACAACACTGCCATACCCCTCGTTGGTGATGTCTGCAGCACCACATCCTGGTGACCCACAGACACCTGGAACACAAACAGAATACAGCAAGTGAGAACACATTCGATTACTGTTACTATCTCCAATAATGCATCATGGCTGAAAAAGTACACATACACTATGATGTGTACCTATTACAAATGCCAGATGACTGCATCTTACAAAGCATTAAACAGCTACACTCTACTAAAGTCACCTTGTTCTTCAGACCCATATAAGCATGTCCCTGCATCGATGGTATGGGTGGCATGGATATGGCACAGGTATCATCATATGCACGGGATGCTGTGTTGGTTTGCCAGAAGCCTAGGCTGAGCCATATGGTTGACATCATGTGTTTGTGTGTTTGGGGGGTGTTCATTAAATGGCTTGTGCAGGGTGTGTGTGTGTGTGTGTGTGTGTGTGTGTGTGTGTGTGTGTGTGTGTGTGTAGGTGACTTTTCTGATGGTAATGTGTATGCATTTGTATGCACAGAGTCACGCTATGTGGGAACCATAAACAGGGGTATTTTGGACAGCTGTGGGCTGTACATGGCAGGATGTACAGTTCACCATCTCTGGCCATGGACATGGGAACTGGGCCTGTCAAGGGTATCACTGGTATGACCAAGGCCGAGTCCAGATGCAAGTACTACTTCCTGCTTGTGACTGCTGACTGCTGGATCCACATCCATGTTGGGACTGGCCAGGATCACATGCCCATGGCCTGCTGCCTCATGGTGTGGACAGCACACCCCTTTCAGTAGTGCTGGTGGTACTGCCAGCCTGGAAACATGATGTTGAAAGGCCACATAGACGCGTAGCTGATCGTGATGCTGCCCTACAGCTATGTGGCTGCTGGCCAGCATCCACCAAATAGTCAAGCACATACAACCTCATATAGATAAGTTGAGGAGTGCCAAGGCCTCCCCCCACCATCTATCCATGACCGCAGTATGATCACAGATGGTTGCAGTGAGTTCATATTGCCAAGGATACCAGGGATGTGCTCATCCATGACCCTGAGTATATGTCTGGTATTACGTTCATTATGTGCCTGTGCCCCCATGACAGCCCAAAACATGCATCTGGCGACTGCTGCCATGGCACTTGCATCAGGGGCATGATGGGCTGCAATCCTCTTCCAAGCACCCCTGCCCATCTGCCTGTGTGGGACCTCGCCAGCACTCTGGCTATGGCTAGTGCCTGCACCTTCACTTGTCATATTCACCACAGTAGCCTGTTCCATGCCACCACCCGCCATCTGTCCATCTGTGGCCACTGGTGATGAGGTATGTGTGGGCATTGTGACTGTGTGTGGGGTTTAGGTGGACAATAGTGGGATGCCAACCAATGGCACAGTATCAGCCCCTGATAACCTCAGCTGTGCCTCAATATGAGTATTATCATGGTCAGAGTCTGCAGAGACACTGACATCAGTATCAGAGCGGGAGGGACCACAGCCACCATGTCCACCTGTGAGAGAAAAACAACATATGTAAATTACTACCAGCACTATAAGATTTGCTGGTATACACACACACACACACACACACACACACACACACACACACACACACACACACACACACACACACACACACACACACACACACACACACACACACACACACACACACACACACACACACACACACAAACATACACACACATATCCACAGACAAACACAGACAGGTGAGATGCCTCAAAGGCATTACACAGACCTCACATTACCCGACTGGGGGCATTCATGACACAGTCAGACAATAACATACACACTCTAGACAGACCCTCAACATCATGCAGTATAACCCTTTCCAATTACCATTACTACTAATATACACTTTTGGGATACGTGAGTGGTGTCAGTAGTGGATGACCCTTCAACTCGCACACACTGTACCCATGTTAATTATTGCTGTTCACCTGTATAGCACTGTGGCAACTCCTACAGAACATATCCCCCAACTGTACAGGATTTTGCTGAATGTCTACATGTGTGGCTCAAATATTTGGTCTGTTCCTCATAACTCCTGTGTTTGTCTGATACATTACTGGGTTGGGCTGTGGATTGGTGCCACTAAGTAATGCCCTAATTTGAGATGCAGACTGCATAACCTGCAATACATGTATGCTAAAATAAAGCCAGTGACTCAAACAACTACCCAAGTTTACAGTGGATACATTAAGTATACACACACCTGTTAACATGCCAGGTTTTCAAGATATATCACATGAGACCTCAGAAATCAGGTAATAACATTGCCATCATTTCATATGACATATAACCTGCGCAATCCAACTGAAGAACATACACATCAGTTACAGGTAACATCTGGTAAATGAAATAAGTACAATAGGCTAGATGCATGAGTGTGTACACCCTTAAAGTAATACTCTGTTAAAGTACCTTTTGATTTAATCACAACATGCATTCATAATCACTTGGGAAGGTGTCTATCAGCATGGCACATCTTTACTTGCCAATGTTTGCACACTCTCCCTTGCAAAACACCTACAACTACATCAGATTGCAAGGGCATCCCCTGTGCATTGCCCTCTTCAGGTTACCCTGCATATATCCTATTAGATGTAGGTGTGGGCTCTGACTCAGCCAGTGCAAAACATTGGATGTATGGTTTGGGCCATTGTTCTGGTGAAAGGTGGGAATCCTCACCATCCACAGCTATGTGGCAGACACCAGAATGTTTTGGTGCCACAAGGGACCAGTGTTTGGAACTGTTCATAATCCCCTCTAACTTGGCTACAGACCCAGTTCCTGCTTGTGAAGAGCAACCCCAAAGCAGGACACTGCCATCACAATGCTTCACCATGGGGGTGTTGTTGATGTGGTGATGTGCAGTGGTGATATTGCGCCAAACACACTTATCAGAATTGTGGCCAAAGAGTTCAGCCGTGGTCACATATTACCATAACACATTTTCCCACTTGCTGTTTGAAGACCTGATGCATTGTTTTCAGACTTTCACTAGGCCTGGATCAGTACGCTAAGAGTGTTTTGGAGGTGGAAAGAGTGTCGGATAGAGTGATGTTTATGAAGCTGGAAATTGATGGTGTAATGATCAATGTTGTTAGTGCATATGCTCCACAAGTTGGGTGTGCGATGGATGAGAAAGAAAATTTTTGGAGTGAGTTGGATGAAGTCGTGATGACTGTACCCAAGGGTGAGAGAGTGGTGATTGGAGCAGATTTCAATGGGCATGTTGGTGAAAGGAACAGACGGGATGAGGAAGTGATGGGTAGATATGGTGTTAAGCAAAGGAATGCAGAAGGTCATATGGTAGTGGATTTTGCGAAAAGGATGGACATGGCTGTGGTGAATACGTATTTTAACTAGAGGGAGGAGCATAGGGTGACATAAAAGAGTGGAGGAAGATGCACACAGGTGGATTATATGTTATGTAGGAGGGCCAGTTTGAAGGAGATTGGAGACTGTAAAGTGGTGACTGGGGAAAGTGTGGTTAGGCAGCATAGGATAGTGGTTTGTAGGATGACGTTGGTGATCAAGAAAAGGAGGAGGAGTGTATGGGCAGCACCAAAGATTAAATGGTGGAAATTGAAAAAGGGTAATTGTGAGGTGGAGTTCAGGAAGACTTGATACAGACATTGGGTGGCAGTGAAGAGTTACCAAATAGCTGGGTAACTACAGCAGAGCTAATTAGGGAGACTGCTAGAAAGGTGCTTGGTATGACATCTGGACAGAGGAAGGATGACAAAGAGACATGGTGGTAGAATGAGGAAGTACAGGAGAGTATACAGAGAAAGAGGTTGGCAAAGAAGAATTGGGATTGTCAGAGAGATGAAGAAAGTAGACAGGAGTATAAGGAGATGAGATGCATGGCAAAGAGAGAGGTGGTGAAGGCTAAGGATAAGGCATATACAGAGTTGTATAAAAGGTTGGACACTAAGGAGGGAGAAAAAGACCTGTACCAACTGGCTAGATAGAGGGACCAAGCTAGGAAAGATGCACAGCAGGTAAAGGTGATAAAGGATAATTAGGGGAAACATACTCACAAGCATGGAGAGTGTGTTGAGCAGATGGAGTACTCTGAGGGGTTGATGAATGAAGAGAATGAGAGGGAGAGAAGGTAGGATGATGTGGGGATAGTGAATCATGAAGTGCAATGGATTAGCAAAGAGGAAGTAAGGATAGCTATGAAGAGGATGAAGAATGGAAAGGCTGTTGGTCCAGATGACATACCTGTGGAAGCATGGAGGTGTTTAGGTGAAGTGGCAGTGGAGTTTCTAACCAGATTGTTTAATGAAATCTTTGAAAGTGAGAGGATGCCTGAGAAATGGAGAAAAAGTGTTTTGGTACCACTTTTTAAGAATAAGGGTGATGTGCAGAGCTGTTGTAACTAGAGAGGAATTAAATTGATCAGTCACAGCATGAAGTTATGGGAAAGAGTAGTAGAAGCTAGATTAAGAAGGGACGTTATGATTGGTGATCAGCAGTATGGTTTCATGCCAGGAAAGAGCACTACAGATGTGATGTTTGCTCTGAAAGTGTTGATGGAGAAGTACAGAAAAGATCAGAAGGAGTTGCATTGTGTTTTTGTAGGCTTAGAGAAAGTGTTGATGGAGAAGTACAGAGAAGGTCAGAAGGAGTTGCATTGTGTTTTTGTAGGCTTAGAGAAAGCATATGACAGGACGCTTAGAGAGGAGTTTTGGTATTGTATGAGAAAGTCGGGAGTGTCAGACAGGTATGTAAGAGAGGTACAGGATATGTATGAGGGTAGTGTGACAGCAGTGAGGTCTGCAGTGGGAGTGACCTATGCATTTAAGGTGGAGGTGGGATTACATCAAGGATCAGCTCTGAACCCTTTCTTATTTGCAATGGTGATGGACAGGTTGACAGACGAGATCAGGCAGGAGTCCCCATGGACTATGATGTTTGCAGATGACATTGTGATCTGTAGTGAGAGTAGGGAATAGGTGGAGGAGACCCTGGAGAGATGGAGATATGCTCTAGAGAGAAGAGGAATGAAGGTCAACAGGACTAAGACAGAATATATGTTTGTGAATGAGAGGGAGGATAGAGGAATGGTGAGGATGCAAGGAGTAGAGGTGGCGAAGGTGGAAGAGTTTATATACTTGGGATCAATAGTTCAGAGTAATGGTGAGTGTGGAACAGAGGTGAAGAAGAGAGTACAGGCAGGATGGAGTGGGTGTAGAGGAGTGTTAGGAGTGATTTGTGACAGACGAGTAAAAGTAAGAGTGAAAGGGAAGGCCTACAAGAGGGTAGTGAGACCAGCTATATTATATGTGTTGGAGACAGTGGCATTGACAAAAAGGCAGGAGTTAGAGCTGGATGTGGCAGAGTTAAAGATGTTAAGATTTGCACTGGGTGTGATGAGGGTGGACAGGATTAGGAAGCAGTATATTAGAGTGTCAGCCCAGGTTGGAAGGTTTGGAAACAAAGCCAGAGAGGCAAGATGACATTGGTTTGGACATGTGCTGTGGAGGACATGTGCTGCGGAGGGATGCTGGGTATAGTGGGAAAAAAATGCTAAGGGTGTTACTGCATCAACTGTGTCCCCTTATCTACCGCAGTATTTTGGATATGTTCCATGTTTCACGGCTCCCCCCCCCATCCTTTGTCAGGCTGGGTCCAAATCTGTTGCACTAAGGGGTTCTGAGCATGCCTCTTGACTGGCCAGATTGTTTTAGACTGTCCAGGCTTATTGCTCATATTTCTGGTCTGTTCCACAGAATCATTATTTTCATTTCTTTGGTAAATCACTTTGAGGATTTGAGGATTTCTGACAGTAAATGATGACATACATTTCAGTTTCAGAACTCACATCCTTCTGAACATGTATGCTGACACAAAACCTATTAATGTAGCAATATTCTACATTTATAACTGCAGTACGTACATTATGTCCCTGGTCTTGGCCCAATGTCCCCCCATTTTGACAGCCTTTGTCCAGCATTCTTGCAGTAAGAGGTGGAGAGATGGTGCTAGGTATGACCCCACTACATGTTATGAGCATATATATATATATATATATATATATATATATATATATATATATATTTAGAGAGAGAGATAGATGCATATATATTCCTTTTTGGTATCTATACATATATTTATATATGACAATATATATGTATATATTCTATGCATATTTGTTTTATATGTATAGCTCCATATATCTGATGTATATACTTTTTCATATTTATCTATAACCATACACACCTATATGTGTATATTTATATATAGCCTTGAAAAACACATTCCCTGGAAGTAACAGTCATTTCACCTTGGTGAAACAAAACACCATGAAATTAATCCAAATACAAGGGCAAAATCTGAGCACAGTAAAGTTTATTCCACTTTTCGTTAAAATTCCACAACAAGAGTAAAATTCCCCACTTAAAATTAGAAGTGTGTATATATACATACTCAATAACTGTGTTTTACAGGATTGCAATACATTTTGTTTCCTAGGAGAGTGTATAAAACTGAAAACATAGGTTTTATTTCAGTAATTAAATCTTTCTAAAGCTTACAACTTCCTAGTTCTCTGTTTCAACACTGGCCGTATAGATAGGTGGTCATTAATACCCAGGAATTCTGTGGCATTTAATGTCAACTGCCAATGTAGTTCCCTAATTTCAAGTATGTTCCCCCAATCACCTCCTCTGGTGCTCCTTTTCACTATCTCAAATATACCTAACTTGAAACTAGTAAAATTAGACCACATTTCTGAATGTTTAAAAAGGGCATTATTTTTGTTCTTTGTTTCCATGGCATATGTGTATTCATAAATTCTTTGCCTTAAAGATCTTTCTGTTTTCCCTACATAGAAATTGAAACAACTTTGACATATGGCAATATAAACCACCCCTCTCGTTTGACAATTACCACCAACCATCCTAATAGTGGGTGTCATATCTCCTACCCTATATTCACTGCTTTCTAAAATCAGTGAACACTGGTTACACCTACCACACTTGTTGGTTCATTTGCACAAGGTAAGTTGGGTAGAAAGACAGACAAGTCAGCTGACAGGGGCAGTATATGACACCTGTGGGGGTAAACACCTTGGATGGGGATGGTGGTTGACAATCAGACACACATGAGCCTCCAAATGGTTACAATGGGACTGAGGTCACCACCCATGGGCAGTCACCACTGCACCTTCATGGCCCTGAAGGTGGCTCTGCTGAGGGCTGCACAGGAGGGGCAGGCTGACCCGCAAGATGCACCAAGCAGCTCTCAAGCTGGCGCAGCTGATTACCATACTCTGAATGGAGGACGCTGCACACTAATCCCCGGACCTGACTGCGGGTGATGGTCTCTTCTCAGCACCCACTCCTGGGGGGGGTGAGCACCATTACCTGAGGCAGTTCCACCCAAAGGTGGTGCAGGACCAATGGAAGAGAGGCCCAGTTTGGGTCCCAGATATACTGAGGCCCAGTGCCATGGCCAGATGAGATGGGACAGATGGATCCGGTGGGATCTGCCTTCACAGATGTGCTATAGTATTTCAGTTTAAAAAATATGGTGGTTAGTCAAGAAGAACACAATTCAGGATTACTTATAACAGCATGCATGGGTGTTCCAAGTGACCCCCATAAAACAGTATTGAAACAGTTGCATAGAACACATGCATATATTGAACCACAGTAGGCATTATAACAACATGCAAGTTACATTGATAGCAACAGGCCACCAATGATAGTATTTGAACAGGGAACATTAAAATAAATTCAAACATTTCTGTATTTGTATAACAATAGGACACATGTCCCAACAGTAGGTTTGGAGATGAACATACCAATTTAATGTGTATGAAGTATTGGCACAGATAGGGTGGGGAAGAGAGAGAGAGAGAGAGAGAGAGAGAGAGAGAGAGGTCAATTAACAACTGTCTAGGCTTCAATTTTCAACAACTGTACAGATCATTACTCTACTCATTACTCTCCATGGCTGACCTCACTGTATATCTACCTATGGCCTGGGGATGGACAGTGGGATTGTTGTACATAGTGTATTGATTAAGCCTTCTTACAGCTAATAGACACATTTCCTTACCTGGCAGACCTGTTGAAAAAATACGTGTTAACACTACCTGATTATTTCTACACATATTCACATCTTCACAGTTACATATGTGACACTGACAGGTGTGCCCGGCACTCATGCTTGGGGGGTGTGGTATTGACATAATCTGCCAGGGTTTCTATCTGTCTCCCTGGTTATTATCAGCAGTGACTATTAGCCCTGATATCATGACACTTGAGGGACATGTATCCGAACAGTGCTTGGTGTATGTACTTATCTTGCTGTCATTTGCAGCCTTGGGGTTGGACAGTGGATATGCTGACCATAGACTGTGTCGGTAAAGCCTTCTTACAGCTATTACAAACACTTCCTTACCTTGCAGACCTGTGGAGGTAATGTATGTTAATAGTACCTGTCTGTTTATACAAATATTCACATATTCTTGTTTGACAATATGCATTCAGGGTGCTACCTCTGCCAGGATTCAAACCATGCCTGTTTGTGCAAAAATGTAAACCAGAGCTGTGTTTCATCAGAATGAGCTACTGAGGAACTACTGACTCATACTTGACTTTTTTCTCCCTAGTACTCTCATGTTTGCACTTTCTGACCTTGTAGTTCGACAGATACCCTAGGGAATGAGTACTGTACTGCACTTTTCAGGCAACAGATATGTGTTAGGTTTTCAGTAATAGTTGCATGAAACAGTTATTTTCTACCAGAAACAACACATAACTGTGCAGAACTTGTAAACATTTATATTCCTACCACATAACAAAGTAAACACAACAGTCTAGGGTTTTTATTTTGATTAAATGTTAAAGAGACCTTTATTCACCTGAAGACAGTCCTTTATTCATTGCACACAGTATACAGTTTAACTATTAGTTATTGACAATCTACTACTTCCTGTTTATTTAGCCTGGATAATGCAAGCTAGATATTTACTCACCAGCCTCCTGGTGCAACCTTAGCAGCCTGCTGGCATGTGCATCGATATTTGCAGCCCTCTCATCTGCAGCTGTACTGGACATAAATAAACATTTATGCACACCTATTGATTACATATTCAGGCTGGACTTTGAAAAACACTAATTGATACTGATACTTACACACTTCAGGGACATTCCATGCCTGTGCTTCTTGGAACCACTGGTCCAAGAGATCCTGCTTCCTATGCTTCAGGTCAGCATAATGTTGCTGGACCTGCTCACCAGTCCAACGGATACCAGTAGCACTGGTGAGCTCATGTGCAACACAGTCCCAGGCCTCCACTTTGTATTGGGAGCACTGGTATTTGTCCTGCAGCAGTCTCCCTTCATTGTCTTTTACAAGGAGTCCAACCATGACTCTGGACTCCTGAATGCCCAGTGCTGTGTCTGAAAGCACACACCTTCCCCAGTGTCAGCCATAATGCCTGTAGTGATCAGCTACAACTGGTTATGGGCTGCATTCCCATCTGAAAGGTTTAAATAGGGCTGATTTCCCACCTTTTGCTGTGATTGAATTATTTTGAATATGCTGAGCTAAACTAAGTGATGGGCAAACCCGTTTAGCACAGATAAGCATTGCTTAAAGGGGTAGATGCTAAGCACTGCTTACCATTATGCAAATCCACTTAGCTGTGCTAATTATTGCTAAGCTTTCAAATTTAAGCAGTGCTTACACCAGCTAAGCATAGCTGAGCACAATTTAGCATTGTTCAGCTTTGATTTTATGGACTATCTTGATTGTGGGGTTGATTTCTTCTTAATGACATCTTCTTATATGTATATGTTTCCCTTCCATAACATCCCCTTATGTGCTTTCATTACATTATATTATTTTGTGTCTATACTGTATGGGACACTTGTGTTTATATGAGGATTTTACATCTGTACTCCACTGACACCTCACGTTTGGGCCTGCTACACTACCCTGGCTAACAAATATATATTATTCACTACCCATTTATAATAAAAGATAGTTTTAGTGCTGTTTACACATATAAAAATGAGTGGATTGTACTGGGGCTCAAACCATGATTGACTGTATGCTAAGCAAAAGCTCTAACCACTGCACAATTTCACTTTGACTATGTTGGCTGCATGTTTCTATTTAGCTCCTTCAGATGTCTAGGCTATGCTATACACAGCTGTGTGATCTGCATACCTGCTCAGCTACACTTAAACCTTAGTGGAGATGGAAAAAAAATATTTGCTTTTATTTTTATTAGTTTAGGGATGTGCACATAGCTGACAGTCATACCTCTCCTTCTCTTACAGCATACAATCTGGACAAAGCCTAACATAATGGGGTGGGGGGGGAGAGGACACATTTTAAATATTGCTCTTACAAACTTAGGAAGTTGATGAATAATAGGATGTGGAGTCTTACACTCAAACATTTGTCATTATTTAATTACTTTGAGCCTCAGCTCTTTGCCAGGACACTAGGAGGACCACACCTGACATTTGAGGCACAAATCTGGAAATTCTGCAGATATCTGTTGAGTTGGAGGTGTGCTAACAGTGTCTGCGGACAGTGATTTTGTTTTCAAAGTGGCACTTCCTGAGTGCAGGGTGAGTGTTTACTGTGTGAGCAATGCTCAGACATGCCCCCTGCACTCGTTCGCTGATCATGCCCGTGCTGGTTATACAGCAACGTGCCTTCATGAATATGCAAGGTGCACTGCTGTGCTGCATGGGCACGATCCACTCAATGCAGGAATACCACTATTCCTGCATAGAGTTTAATGAATCCCAGGGCATATCTTTTAAGTTTGTTTGTGGTAGCATTTCACTCTGGACATTCCTTTTCTGTGCTGTTACATTAGGAGGACTGGGATTATTCATCTAGTGGCAGTAGGTGTTTACTGGGCTATCAAAGCTGGGAAGCACAAAAGTGTTTCTAAGAATTATTTTGCACTTCTTTAAAATACTGTGACTCTACTTTAGCAGTTCAGAACAAAAACTGTACTGTCTGTCACTGCTTTAAGTAGTTAATTGCATTGTATTACACTGTATCTGGTAGTTGTACATAGTTTGTATGGACTTGTTATACTTGGGCTCCAAACCAGCTATTCTACATTAAGAAGGTGTTTTCTGCACCATTGTGGTAGGTGTGTGCTGATCTAACCTGTCTAAGTTGCGGATTGCTGATGGAAAGTTTATTTTGTGCTTTCATGATTGCTACTTAGCTTAACACTTGTTTCTGTCTGCTTGTATTTAAGCCTCATAGTTGTGCATTGTATGCCTCCCAAACAGAAACCACTTATACACACAGCAATGCAAAAAACAACCACAACACATAAGACACACACTGGTGTCTCAACAAATAAGGCATAACACCACAAAACCTAATGTATTGGTCATAGCTAATTGGTCATATGTGATGCCATTGTGAGACACACAGATATTCCCCTCATTAGTTTGGATAAGTTTGGGTTAAGGTTATCTGCCTGTCAGGTGCCAGGATCCATCATGTCACTCAGTCACTCAAGTGACTCAAGCACAAGTACCTGCATGACTCCATCATAGTCCATGTGAGGGTGAATGAATTGAGACATACCTCGTTGGACTATATGAAGGGAGACATGACTGAGCTCTCAGGTTATGTGTCACAGGCAAGTATAAGCCTATTGTTAAGCAGCATTCTATATTCTCCAAGGACGATGTACAATATAAACAAAAAATGATTGACTTTAAAAATTGGCTTAGCTTCTGGTGTAGGTCATGGGGATACAATATCTGTCAGTCTGGCAGGACATTACCAATAGGCCATACTGATTTACCAGAGATGGTCAGCACCTGTCTCATTCAGGCTTTGAGATACTGGCAAAGGCATTAGCCACCCCTATTGTGCCTTTAGGCAGTGCCAAAACAACCAAATTCTCAACATAACAAAATCCTCTCTAGATAAACTCAAGGTACTGCTGCTTAATGCTAGGAAACTAAAGAAGAAACTGCACTCACTTGAAGTACTCCTCACTTTGGAAGACACTGATGTCATTGAAGAAGTTGAGACATGGTGCAAAGGTCTGGAAAGCACCCTGGCCATGCAGGGCTACAATGCCTTCCGTATGTTCAGAGCACAAACTGAACATGAAAGAACCAAAGGAGGAGGTATATTCATTTTCATTAAATATAACTACACCTCTAAACTGGTCAAACAGTAAGACTCTCTTGACCTACTCCATGTCCAATTAAATATAGGCAACTCTTCCTACCACCTTATAGCCTGCTATAGGTCCCCCACCATAAAAGAAACAAAGAATACCGCATGCCTAGACTTATGGAAGTCACTGCCATGCAGCCCAACACCTTGCTCATCAGTGATTTTAATTATTATACTATCGACTGGGAACATACACAACCACAACCATGCTAGCTCAGAGGTTCTTGGACTTTGTCAATGCAAACATTCTGGAACAGCTAGCCAGCACTCCCACAAGGGGCTCAAATGTCCTGGACATAGTATTCACTAACATGGGAGAGCAGTACACCACCCCTTCCCCATGTGATGTCCCCCCTGCTAAGATTGGACAATAAATCAGTCTTGGTTCAATGTAATTATAAGACCAGATATTACGTCAAGCTCAAAAATGCTTAAGAATTTTTCACAGGGAAATTACCTCCTACTAAGTAATGGTATAAGAAGTTTCAAAGCCCCCTCAAACACAGATAACATTGACTCATATGCAGAGGTGTACATTAATGCCCTGTATAACCACTTAAGCAGTCGTATAGAATTATCTATACCTGACTGAATTAAAACCAGGTATTGCAAAAAAAGAAATAAATAAAATTAGGACATCCTGGTGGAACCCTAATATAAACAGGATATACAACAAGAGAAAGAAACTGATGTCCAAGAATAAAAGGGAACTGGCTCAACAGAAGAAGAAATCCCTCTCTAGCTTAAATAAACAAATCTGAGATCTTGGCAAGTCCTCCAAAGCTAATTATGAAGTAAAAATAGCATATCTAGCAAAGGATAATTACAAGGCATTCTTCAAATACATCCAAAATCTAAAAGGGAATACTAGCTATGCACTGATTGTGGATGGCACCACCCATAATCAACTGGAAGTAATTGCAAACCTGCTAGCTGACAAATTTGGAGCAAACGTCACCCCTTGTCCCCTCCAATCATCCCCCAAAGTATACCTGCCACCATTCCAGGTCATCTTGGTTCTCTCCAAAACCAGAAAGATGGCATCAATAAAACCAGACAACATCCCAGGATGTCTTTTAAACAACTTAAAACATGACCAAGTGGAACCACCTGGATCTCTGTTTAACCACAGCCTGTGAACTGGCTATGTTCTGGTGGAATGGAGGAAAGCAACAGTAATCCCTCTGCACAAAGGTGGACCGTCAACCCAACTCTGGGAATTATAGGCCCATAAGCATGATTAGCCCCATCTGCAAGGCCAAGGAAAGAATCATAATGATCCTTAGTAACAAGGACATAGGTAATCTCCAAATTCTGGACCAAACCCAGTTCAGATTTGTTAAAGGTAGAGCATGTCTGTTAAACATGGTTGACATCAAGAAAGTCACCAAGATCATGAACGAGGGGAAAGACATTGCATGCCTCCTATTTTGACCTAGCCAATGGATTTGATACAATCCCCCACTCAGCCATTATAGAGAACCTCTCCCAATTAGGAATTTACCCCCACATTATGAGATGGGTACCCAACTGGCTCACCGGCAAGACACATACTGCCAAAGTGGGTGACTTCACCTCTAGCAAAAGACCAGTCACCAGTGCCATACCACTTACTGTGTGAAATTTATTTCTCAGAAGTCCAGGAAAACTTGGACAGCTTGTCGCTGACCAAATCTGATGATGATTGCAAATTGTAAGCAATGGTTGAGTCCCCCGACTATCTTAACATACTGCAGACAGGGTTAAGGCTAACAAATGACTGGTGACAAAGCCAAGGATTAAAGCCAAATGCAAAAAAAAAAAAAATTATTACTCCCTTTGGGAAAGCTGACATCCCTGCTAATTACATTATAGAAGTGTAAATTCAATGGTACATGATCCTGGGGATTCGGGTTGATATCAATCTGAACTTTGACCACCATGTATCCACAGTAGTAAGGAAATCATTCTATGTAGCACATCTTATAAGTAAAGGCATTGCATTTATATCTAAGGATGTTACAATTCGATTATACTTGGCCCTCATCAGACCAATAATTGAGTACAATGCTCTCTTTTGCATGTACCTCACCAGAAACCTGTGATAATTGGAGAGACCACAGAGGTTTCTCACCAAGAAATTGCAGGGTACAGAAAGCAAGTCTTACATGGAAAGAATAAAAGCCCTTTCACTGTATTCTGTCTCCTACAGGTTGCTAATGGGTGACCTGTGCCTGGCTTACAGAGCAGTCTCTGACTTGACCCTGATGAAAATGCTACACATTTGTAAATTACACTGCAGGATAGTCACTCACTCCAGGGATCTTAACCTAGCCTCTGATATGAGCAGGTCATGCTAGAGAGATTGATACATCTCCCAGAGACTGCCACTTCTCTGGAAGAAGCTTCCAATTCATGTGAAACAGAGCCCTTCCCTGATGGTCTTCAAACACAACCTAGATCAATGGTTGGGTAACTGCAAATTCACTCCTGAGGTGGCATCTAAGTCCCTCCTGGACAGAAGGAGTTGGTATTAACTACCATAGACCCTTACATCTGTGAACTTCATTCACCTAACCACCAAACATCAAGGCAACTTGGGATAAATATGGCTAGGCTTGTAAGGGCTCTAGGGCTGTTAGCCTAGTAACCTCCTATGAACCTATACAAGGGAAGGGTTTATGCCCTTTCCCCATTGCTGTGAGACATCAGCCTTGGTAAATATAATGATCAGGGGTGGCAGGCACTCAAGAATGTGGCTTGATTCTGTTATATTTTTCAATGGCTTACTATAGGGTTAGATTTTGTAACATTTTTCAATGTTTTTGCAGAACGATAAGCATACTTGAGGACAGACACACAACTATGCAGGAGTTCTACTTGGTAGTACACTACCCTGAAGGTCTGGGTGACATAGACTGTGCACATGTAGAAATCAAAGCACCACTCAAGGAACAGGGAAGGGTGCATATAAAGTGAAAGAGCTTCCACTCCATTAACTGCCAGGTCATGTGTAATGTTAAGGGAATCATCCTGAATGTGTGTGCTGGCAACCCAGGCAGTTACCTTGACTCACATATCTGGCACAACTGTCAACTGTATAAGATGTTTCTAGGGGGGGATATCCCACAGAGTCATTTAATGAGTGATGCAGGTTATGCACTGGAACTGTGGCTGATGATGCCTACCTGAAATGCACACACACCAACTGAAGAACACTATAATGAGACACACACCAACAAAAAATATCATAGAGAGTGTGTTTGGGCTGCTGACATCACAGTTCCAGTGGCTAGATGCATCTAGGGGAGCCCTGCAGTTCACTCCTCATACATGTGCTGAAAAATGCACCATCCGTGCCATGCTTCATAACATTACCCTGTGAAAAACAGCTTTAGCAGAAACACCAAGGAGAAGAGGCACAAATCCAACCACTACTGGCAAGGCCATTGCAACCACATGCAGGTGAGGCATCAGAGTGCAAACTAGCAACTGCTGTGGGTGTAGGCAGACATATGTGTGTGCAATATACCCTTTCACTGGCCGAGAGGCAATGGATAGCACACACACCACCTAAGGGGCTAAAACCTTCATCCTTTGCAAATGCATATAGTAACACTGATGCCAGGCAAAGCTCACAACTTTAATTACCTGTTTAATGGCTGTGTACTGTAAGCATCACACAGATTCATCCTCAAACTAAAACTCTTGCAACAGCCAGATTTCAAAGGTTAGTGTTAAGCATGGAATAAAAAATTGAATGTCCAAGAATACAAATGAATGACATATCCTTGCATGCCATTACTTGCTAATGCAAGTAAGTATAAGGTGGGTGACTTTTACAGCAATTACTTCAATATGTGACAGCAGTGACTTATGTGAATACATGTAGCCTTTATCAACTAATAGGCCTCATGCATCAAAGACTGACACATTCATACCTCTGAAACGTACAGATATTCACAGAATGCCCACAGTTTGGCCTCATACTTTTGTACTGGCAAATCATTAAAGAGTTGAGTTTCAGACTTCATATCCCTCAGAAAAATGATATAGTAAAGCAAAACCTGTTATTCTACCAACTGTCTAAGTTTGTAAGACTAAAATGTTTAAAAAGTCTCCCTATTGTTGGGCCTTTGTCCCACTTCTATTTAAGGCTTCATCCAGCTTTGTTGTTCTAAGAGTTTGGGAGGGATGTACACATTACAAAAACCTGTAAGAAAGCAGTACAATTTGCATAACAGGATCACAAAAACATATACTAAGCACTAAGTCAGCTATGCACCCTGAGCATCAGACAAAATACTTACGTATCCCTGAATTCAAAAGATAGAAAACAAGGATATGGCACAGTCATCATCCTTTGCACAGGGTGTTGTTGTGGGAGGGCAGGAGGCCAACGCTGACACAAAGGGTAATGAGTACATGACCGTAAGAAAGACAGACAGGCAGACATTTGGATAAAGTATCAAAACGTGACTGAGACAGAATGAGCTGTATGCCTCACGAGTGACCCATGTAACTGTTATGTGTGTGTGTGTGTGTGTGTGTGTGTGTGTGTGTGTGTGTGTGTGTGTGTGTGTGTGTGTGTGTGTCTGTACGGGCACTGTATGTGTAATTGGTGTGTGAGTGTCTGCAAGAACACAGCAATGCTCTCTGCTAGCTCTACATCATGGTATGTTGGGCAGGTATGAGCCATGCATGCTAGAGGTGGTAGTTCATTGTCTTCATACGCGACTGCAAGAACTGGCTCTGCCAGGAATTGCACTAGTACATTAATGCCCAAAGTCAGATGCAATGCTGCTACCTGTACATGACTAATGTATGCTACATTAGCTCTGCTAACGAGTACACTCAGAGCCATGACTCCATGGCCTACCACATCTGGGTGTGGACACCTCAACCACTGACAGAGCAGTGGAAGTAATGTCACTACGGGAGTGTGATCAGGCATAGCCACATCAGCTAATATCAGATAATGTGGCCAATCTACATCCACATGGATGCTGTCCCCCTCCAGTAGAAATTATATTACAGACACCAGCTGTTCTAACCTGTCATTCATCTGTTTCATGGAATCAGCAACATGGTGGAGGCAGTCACATATGTCAGCCTGTGCCACATCAAATGCCACAGGCATTTCCTTGGAGACTCTATTGGAACATGCCTGCACTTCCATGATGTCCCTAAATATATATCGAGTGCACAGAAAGACTCACGAGAGTCAGGTGGTGAGTGGACAGCAGTCCTCATCTAAGCACCCCTAACAACCCTCCTGCATGGCACCTCACCCACACTTTGGCTATAGCCAGAGTCAACAGACACTGAAGCTGCAGTAACCACACTACCCTGATCAAGTGTCTCACCCTCCACCTGCCCAGTATCTGCAGGCTCACTGGAATAGGTTTGCATAGGCCTACTGGCTGTGTCTGATGGAAATCAGGGGATGGCTGAATGTCAACCTCAGTGTCAGATTTAACCTCTGCTCCCCCTGACTACCTATGTTTTGCCACCATCATCATTAGAGTCTGCTGATACTCTGACATCAGGTGGCAAGAGTCCTACACTTTCACTTTCAGTATCACTGTTGATAGTAAGTGACAAACACAGGATTGAAATTAAAATGTATACTACTATAATTTAATATATGCTAACTAACTAACACTGGCACCACTATCATAGATGGTAGAGTAGTACAGACACAGTCCTGACACCCACCTCACACATACAGATGTATGCATATGTCTGTTAAATGCCCATCAGTACTTTAATAAAAATGTTTGTCTTGCCATGTGCAGATGACTCCACATTTGCTAGGGAGGATGGTCCTGCAAGACTTTAAGCAAAACGTAAGGTCACCATCATCACAATAAAAATAACATATGCGGAACAATTTATTTCCTTTAAATTTCTATTAATAATACTTTTAACTGAAACTGAGACATCCACCTCACACCCACGTGTAATGAACCATAATGTGTTGTTAGCTATCAATCTATTAACAGCCCCTCCAAAAAAATCTATTAAACCAACTTAGCTATTGCTAAACACTGACATATGTAAGCTTTCCAGGAAGCTTCTCCTGGGACATATTTATCCTCTGTGAAACATTAGCACCAACATCAATCACATGCTGTTGTACACTTTCCACTGAGCTCTCTGGATCACTGACAGTGGATAGGAACTCTTCATTTGGTGTCAATGGTAGCCAGCTGTCCACAGGCCACTGCAACTGCTCTCATCCTGGCCAAAAAAATCATATCAGAGACCCTATGACACACCTGGTCATATGTCCTGCAGCTCCCCCATAGACATTGACATATTTCAGTATCTGGTTCCAAATCTGCATTCTGCCAGACATATCACTGTATCCGCTTTCAAGCAGAAAGGCACTATGTCACGAAAGGCTTGGAAAATGACATAATTCTCAGAGTCACTGAAAGGGGATTTGCAGGGATTGGGACACTTGACTGGTATAGTCCTAGGTGACATAAAACACAAAAGAAGGATACTACATATAAATATCACATAAATATAAGTCATGCTTAGATATAACACATATCATTTTTTACAGTGGTGGTGCTGCGGTAGCATTGTCGCCTCACAGTAAGACGCTGTCCGGTTCGATTCTCAGCTAGAGCATCTTCTGCATGGAGACATGCGTGAATGGGCGCACCTTCGTTGAAGGTTGTGCATCAGGGCTGGTAACTCGGCACGTAAAAATCAACTACCAATCATTAGTGGACCGGAGTTCCGCTGTGGCGGCCCCTAACCGGGAAAAGCCGAAGGACACAACAACAACCCACTGGAGAAACACAAAACTTCAATTATCACAATACAAAAATGGTTATGTGGTTGCAACATATCACAGTCACACACAAACCAAGGTCTGATCCAAAGCAAGGAATAACAGGCATACCTCTGTAAAAAAAATTTTTGGTTGTGGCAACACACAAATGAAACTTGGCTCCTTCACCCACAAAACAACAGGCAAATGACACTTTATACTAAACAAGGAATAATACTTGTTTTAAGTGGCTTCCAGCAAATGCTTGCAAAATGTGCACACATTTACAACAGAAAAGACATTATTTTTCTGCAATTGCCAGCCACCTCTACCTGTGTCCAGCACTCCCCAAGAGATGTCTATGGGTTATCCTAGAACGCTAACACTCCTGTGTCATTGACAGTATAGGACATTTACATTTCAATGAAATAACTTAGAAGAGTGTAAGAGAAACAGGTGTAACAATAGCACTTGTAATGAAAGTAAAGTGTCCAGAGAAAAAAATGCCTACGCCATCAGTAAACTTCTAAGAAGTACATACAGATAATAGTTGTGTTTGCTAATATATATATATGTGTGTGTGTGTGTGTGTGTGTGTGTGTGTGTGTGTGTGTGTGTGTGTGTGTGTGTGTGTGTGTGTGTGTGTGTGTGCATAAGCATATATTTTTTTCCTTTTAACATGGGAGCAAATATAGCATGTAATTAAAAAAAATCAATCATAGCTTATCAAGATCTGTAGTCATCTGTGCAGATAAATCCAAAGTAATGACAATCTTCTTGTGTGTTGTTCACATACACAACTCTCCTCACCTTCACTTTCTCTAGCTATATGGTTACCTTTTCATAGTGTATTTTCAGGCCTGTGAGCATGATAAAGATGGAAATCAGGTGTGAACTCATTAGAATTTGTTGAATCCCAAAATCTTGGCTCCATGTAGCATGTGTAAACATAGTGCAAGTGCACCCTCAGTGTAAGCTGCTAATGGATTGCAACTGTGAATGATTAGTAGTAGGGAGAAGGAAAACACAACAGCAATTCACACTCCCACATGTGCAGTGGGAGTGTCACCCAGGTTACATTTACAAAGTATTGAAGTACTTTTATTAAGGCTTTAAATGTAAGGAAGCAGCACACATTTCTCAGTTTCTGTTCACTAATATCCAAACTCTCCTGCCTTTATTGAGAACTGTATATTATTGCCATTTAGTATTCTCATAAATGTTAAGGACAATGCTACAAAATGTCTTATGGACTACATGCGTGAGATCACTGCTCAGTTAAGAGAAGAATGAATGCAACACAAAGAGAAGAAAGAGCTGCATTGCAGTAAACAATACTCATAAATGGTTGTGCGATCAGTCATTGCCCTGAATCTGCAATTAGCACATGTTCAAACATCCCAGAGTGTACAAGTGTCGTATGTCTTAATGCTGTAGATAAAATGGGACTTGCTTGTATGGACAATGATTTTCATTCTTGCTGCAAAACTTTTGCTGTGGCAAAGAGGGATAAGACATTCTTATTGTGTTTTGTAAGTTCATTTGTGTGAAAGCTCAAATCTAGCACTGTGTAAAAATCTTTAATGTGTACTAAAAATTCTTTTGTAATGCTGTTTTTTTTTTTTTTATGTTATTATTTGTATGGTGCATGGCTTAGAGCAAACACAGTGAAACAGATAAATCAAATAAATGTCATGTAATGTACTTCTTTTATAAAGACTACTTAAACTAAACCTGTAAATCACATCCGTGTTTAGCATACCTGCTAAACATGATGAACCACACAGTATTTACTATGTGAAGATCATCATTCAAGTCCCACATTTGTCTTTTAAGGATAAAACATAATAAACATTGCTTACAAGGATAAATCAATGTGACTTTTACCTGTCACGTTTGCACTTTGCTTAACTTTGCTCAAAGCTGGCCTAATGGCCCAGACACAAACCAGACATGTAGCAGACAGCAGTCAATTTCAAAACAGATGCATTGTTGCATTTTTTATTACCATTGTACAAGCCAACTAAATGGCAGTGGGCAATAAACAGCAATCTTCCACAACACCTGCAGTCCAGAAGACCTGCACACAGAAGAAGACAGCAGAGAATTTCAAAATGGTTACATCATATCCCATGTAGTTTGCCACTGCACAAACATTGTAAGTGGCATTGCATAGCAGTCAACACAAATACAGAGTAATGAATGTGGAAAGATACCACTACTGCCTATTTGTTCCTGTGGCAGCAGTTGCAAGGAAAAGGTTGTAGTATGGGTGAGGTTGGAGTCTAATCCAGCTAAATCCAAACTTTTCTTACTGATGTTCCCCTTTACTTTATATGGAAATTAACAGTATACAAATACCTACACATAGGAATGAATATCTAAAGCATCTGCATTGAACATGTGCAGGATATCATACATATGTTATGTGTGTAACTGTAGTTATCAGTACAACTATGGTTGTTCAATTACACAATTATAGACTCTGAGTAATGCTTATCTACTCACTTCTACAAAAAATAAAACAATGTACACAAATTACAAATACCAATAATCATGTATAATACTGGAAATCATATGAATTATATTTGAGACTGAGGGAATACTGACAGTTATGATTACATACTTTTAATTGTCTTTTCTGGCCTTGGATGGATTTTAGACTTCAGTGATACTCATGTACATGTGAATTTATAAAATCAGACATTGTCAGATCACGCAAATATATGATTAACCCTCTGTCATGTGTATTTATATATATGTATTTATATATAATTAATGAGCATGTCTAAGAAACACTTCTTCTGTGGCACATTGTGCAAATTAATTTTATCAGTTTGTAAAGCCACAGCAGAAATGTGTCAGGTTATATAATTTATACTCCCAATACATGTCTGGAAAGTTAAATCAAGTAACAGGTACAGCAGCATCCAAACCAAAAATTAATTCTAATTGTCACATTACCCTTCTTAGTTCATACACTGCTTTCATTTATGTTTGGTACTGTGGCTCTCTGCTTAACATCACACAAACTCAGTTGGCATTGGTGTTTGGGTATGCACATTAGTAATAAATACAATAACATGAATTGGCAGGATAGGACTGTTAACTATTGCTGGATGTAGAAGTGAAGGTGCCCAATTTAGGGCTGAAAACTGAGGTGTGGAGGAGTCCAGAATCTTTATTGGACTCCTTGTAAAGTGCTGCAGCTGAAGGCTCTTTCTGGGGACTATACTGGCTTCCAGTACAAGTCTGAGGCATGAAGAAAACATGCTAGAGGGATAGGTTCCTGACCCAGAGACTCCCCAGACTCTGGAATAGACTGCCCATACATGTCAAGCAGAGCACCTCTTTGGCCATCTTCAAAAGGAACCTTGATGATTGGATGGGAGATAGGAAATTCACCCCAGGGATCACATCAGTCACCCTGCAAGACAGGGGTCAAGAGAATTAAATACTGTGGGAACAAATAGCCTGGGAATTGTTATGGCTAGGCTTGTATAGTCCCAAGGGCCGATAGCCTAGTTCCAACCTATGAACCTATTAATAGTATAGCCAAGGCGATCTTCACTGCATCTGGCATTCCACGCACTGGAGAAGAGTGCAGACACCATCTTAATGACCTCAAAAGGAACAAGCAGGATACATATAACCAGTGGCTGGCTGAGTTTAGGATTACTGACATCCTGCAGTTATGTAAGTATACAGATAAACAGAATTTAAACCAGATAGACATATTCATATAAGCAGGACTGATATGCATAATCCTCTTCTCCTGCTCTCTTCTTTTTATTCCATAGTCAGTCAGGAGATAATGACAAATAGAGAAGCCCATGCTGAGCATTTAGAAAGACTGAGAGAAGCAAGGGGTATCTATGCAGCACAACATAACTATTATTTTATCTACAGCATATGTGCAATATATGCACACTGCAAAAATTACTTTCAGCAATCATCCATTATAGTTTGTAGTTAAGAAATATGGACGGCACAGTGGTGCAACGGTAGCATTGTCACTTCACAGCAAGAGGTTCTCCGGTTCGATTCTCGGCTGGGGTGCCTTCTGTGCAGAGTCTGCATGCCCTCCCTGCATTTATGTGGGTTTCCTCCAGGTGCTCCCGTTTCCTCCCACGTTACAAAGACAAGCATCCGGAGCCTTTCTCCCTGGGCATCCACTGAAAATTGGCTTCATTCCAAGTCGGACTTTCCCGGTTAATAAATGCTAAATAAATAAAAATAAAATCCTGCCTAACCTTCCATCAATATCTTTCTTTCTCCCATATCATATACTGTTCCATAGTTCTCATTTACACCTTACTCGTCTACTCTTTCCCACTTTCTGCCTTAATCCTTTACCTTATCTTCTAATGCAAGCAGTATATCTGTCTGTATAATTAATTTGCTTTTATAATTTTTGCTTCTATATACATGGTCTATGTCTTGCTATTATTTGTATTTCTCATATGTCATAACTCAACTTTGATTATCTTTGTTCTCATAATTACTTCCTTGCTTGGAGCTTTTCTCCCAGAGCCTCTGCTGACTGACTTATTCTGCTTAACATATGTCAAAATAAAACAAAATAAAAAGTAAATTTGTTATATTGTAATAATGCATTGTATGTCATATATTGTGGTACTAATTATCTCTCCCCACAACTCTAACCCTTCTCTGTTTTTTTTATTTTTATATGTGTGATCACAATATTTTGATGTCATCAGTTTCTGACAACTCACAAAATGCTTTACAGCACAGGGAGATAGGCTAACCTCCATGGCTCAACCAACTCCCACTCCACCAGCACCTCCATCAATGCCCAGCACATCTGCGACCCAACCTGGCAGTACTGCCTCTGCTGCCATAGCAAAACCTGGGCCCGCATCGTCAGGTAACATTACTCCAGCAGCTGTTGAAGTGGTACCCTTAGGCATTAGTGTCAGAGGTGGGGATTTTGTTACCCACCAGAAGATGCCAGGCTTGGTGCATAGGGTAGTGCACAGTACCATTGTTGAACACCTACACCAGATGAAGAGGATGCTTTCTATTTTGGTACATAAATGAAGATGTCAAGCACTCCAACAACCAGTGGAGTAAGGGGGCAGTGCTAAATAGATTCTCACTGTCTGCATGTTTGACGGGCATGGACATCCAATCTGCCTTCCCTATTCCCGGTCATGAAGTTCCCCAACCTGTTGTATCCCTCACCATCCATGCATCTTGTCTTGTTTGTCCTGTTTGTCTGCATCTATTTCCTCACCTACCCTACATATCTGAACCAGAAATGCTTACATCCCTTACCTAACATTCCTCTTTTGCTGAAGTAAAAAATAAAAAATCGGCACCTGTCCCTAAAAAATATCAGCCCATACATAGCTCTCCACTTCACACAGGTGTCTTCTCAAAACACTTCATTTGGTTCAGTTGCCTATACAAGTGAAATTCAGCTAATATTCTGTATATATTTTCATTTTATACTGTTGAAGATGTGTATAGCTATGGTTCTTTCCTCCCTCCCTCCCTATCTCCTGCACATTCCTCTGTTGCTTTCCTTTTGTTCTTCACCATGCTTGCAAACCCATTTCACCACTTTCCTATCTACCCCATTTAAAAACCTTTAATCTGGTCAAAATATACAATCACCCACCACACACATAAGTGAAAACAACCTGAAGAACTCCTTTACTTTTTGACCTGTGTGTTTGTGCAGAGCTTGGCATCACACACTGATGAAGAATGATGGTGAACAGCTCCTATGTGGTGCAATTACCTCCACACAGTGCTGCTTATACATGCTGCAGTAAGGTGACACATGGTGAAAGAAAAATAAAGAATGTTATCATTACATTATGCATACATATTTAAAAGTATTAGATACAGCTAGATTCTAACCCTGGATTATCTGTGCTCAAAAATAAATATCTCAATGTGCATACACCTGCTGCCACAGAGTCATCTAAGAGGCAGATGTGTTCCTTACACTTACTACTACCCACATTGATGACTGTCATGCCTTAATGTGTCTACGTGGAGGTAAGCAAACCAATAGAACTCTCATAAATATATCAATAAAGCAGAGGCTCATTGCTTAACATCATACAAACAGGGAAAGCAATATAAATGTGTATCTTGCATGCTCAAACACTTTGTCATCCATTGTGCAAACTAACTGCTAGGCAGTCCACTATGGAAAGTGCATGTTCCCATGTGTTACTTATATTTACTGCATAGTTAGTCTTCATCCCATGACAGTACATGTAAAAACACAACAAGAAGGAAGGCACATTTTAGGAAGGAACACATATTTGCAATGCAGTCATGTGTCACCTGCACCCATGCACTTGAAACTTGGTATCTCTGTACTTGTTCTCAAAATATCAACTACACTACACAAATAAATAAATAATGCATTCTTATACACCATGTACACATTTGTATTGAGAATACATTTTCAAATTTTCCAATACTTGTAGTAATGTGGACAGATGGTTTTATATACTTTGTAAAGCTGTTTCTTAAAGTATACCTGCAGATTGGAAACACAACAGCAAATGCTCACTTTGCACACATAAATCTGGTAACTCAAGATAACTTTAATATCTTGATAGTTGTATATGGCTAGCCATTTATTTCATACAGGCCTCCCAACATATTCTCCCAAACATCCAGTGATGATGATGACATCCACTATAACACTTGTGTCTTGGTGTTTGCATTAAGTACTGAGTTCTACAGCTGATGTACCTACTTAGGTAGAGGTTCTAATCTTATTGCAGTCAACTTTTCTGATTAATCAGTACATAACTGTGTGTCCTTCATTCATAGATATGATCCCATGGAGTATCAATATTTTGACAGCTGTACACACTTACATACCCATTTAATTCAGGCCTCAGAACATCTTCTCTCAAACATCCAGTGATGATGTCATCCACTATAAATTGTCCTGCAGCATTGCAAAAGTCAGACCTATACCGCTGAGCTTGCATTAAATATGAGTTCTTTAGTGGGTGTATTTATTTAGGTAGGGGTTGTGTTCTCACTGCAGTCTACTGGTGTGTGGTTTTGTGTGTGTATGTGTGTGTGTGTGTGTGTGTGTGTGTGTGTGTGTGTGTGTGTGTGTGTGTGTGTGTGTGTGTGTGTGTGTTTCATCAGTTGACATTCATGAGACCATTTTACACCTGCATATGGGAAATAGCTATTACCATCCTCTTCTCAGCAGACACTGTTGATGTCATCACTTATAAAGTGCTGTCCAACACTATACAAGTCTTGTAAAGACCTCTGTGCTGTGATGCATGTATTAAATACTGCGTACTTTGGTAGGGATTCTGTTCTCACTGGTGTCAAGTTGTGTTTGTGTGTGCATGTGTGTGTGGGTGTGTGTGTGTGTCAAGTGGTGTTTGTGTGTGCATGTGTGTGTGTGTGTGTGTGTGTGTGTGTGTGTGTGTGTGTGTGTGTGTGTGTGTGTGTGTGTGTGTGTGTGTTCAGATGGTTGGCATTCAAGAGACCATTTTACAACTGCATGTGGGACACTGCCATTGCCATCATCTTCTCACCAGGCACAACTGATGTCATCACTTATAAAGTGTTTTCTGACACTGTATAATTTATACTTGTGCTGTGGTGCTTGTGTTAAGTACTGTATCATGTAAATACTTGAGTAGGGGTTCATTTCTCTCTGCAGTCAACAATCACTATGGTGAAAATTATAGAAAAATATGTGAGTCCACGTCTATGTCAAACACTTCTCCAAACGTCTTAATTGTAGCTTAGAATGATGATGTTGTCCTGTATAGTATGCACTCTGACAGTATTAAAGTAAACCTGATTTGTGGCAGTAGCATTAACTGTAGTATTTTCAAGCTACATTATCTACAAATTTAGGGATTCTAATCTGACAGCAGGCAACTTGCATGTCTATACAGACACTTAGCACATTTGCGACAATTTTACACAGGGGTGTGACACCACATCCATGTCCTACACCCCTCCCAACATGTTCTCTTCAGCATGCAATGATGCTATCATACCCCGAAATGTTCAATGTGACAGTGCTATGCGCAGACATATGTGGTATTGCTCTTGTGATGTTATACGGCATTCATCTTCCATACATACACAGGTGTAAGGTTCAAATCAGACTCAGTCTACTGTTTGTGTGCATGTTTGGTGGTACATTATGCTTATTGTATGATCTCTTTATTTTGCTACCCAAGGAGAGCACCATGCATTCACCATCCTCCTTTTCCACTGCCCACATGATATCCTTCCTGCAGAGGAGTGGAGAATGTTTCATGTCAAATATGCATACATACATCGTGAATAGCCTGGGCAAGACATCTCCAAAATTGACTTACATATCCTTTCTCCAACCATCTTTGTGGAGGACTGCAAATTGTGGGGAACCACTGAATCCATGTGTAGTACTGATATAATGCATACAGTATCACTACATATATAAGATCGCTGCTACAACTATAGGGATGCAGTAGATGAAGAAAACTCATTGGGGGAATAGTTTCATTTTAAAAGAAAATACGCAAGATAGTTACAATATAGACAGCACACCCCTATGAACTGACCAAGTGGTATGTGGCCTGTGTTGCTAGATGGTATGCAGAACATCCCCCAGTATGTATCCACAATGATGACCACTCCCTTGTATGTAGCACAACTCCTGAGTATGTGTGGGATAGCCACATCAAAAAACATTACAGTTATATTGTTCTCAGCCATCATCAAACCAATAGTTGAGTGCAATGCAACCTTTTGCATGTACCTCCCAACACATCTTCCGGGGATTATTTACTCAAATGTACCACTTTTGCCACACTGAGCTCCCACACATCATGTCAGCCATATCTAAGTATTATTTTTGGTGCATAAACATTAGAATAAGACTGAGAATAAACCCTTTCAGGGTGTTATACAAGGTGCATGTGTGAAACACGTTTCTGTGGTGCACACAGTGAATACATAGCTGATAGACAACATAGATGGCCTGGTTTAAATTCATGAAAGTGTGGGCTGTAGCCTATATACGGCATGCACACCTGTCAACTGTCTATGATTGCATGTAATTTCAAATACAGGTGCAACAGTGTCCCTCCTAACACCTGTATAAAATGTTAAATTTTGGGGAAGGTGAGCTCGATTCCTTTCAGAGATTGTTGACATCTCATAATAGTTGTACAAGTATGTTTTGCAGAATCATCTATGATCTATGATATATTATGTCAAAGACATGGGATTACTGGTGGTATTATTCTGATATTGTCGCTGATTGTGCATGCTTCTCTTTACTGTTGCCGTGAGCCTGTTACTATGTGTCCTGCTTGGTTGAGACCTATGCTGACAATACATTCATATTCAGGCAACTGCTGTTGTACATCACAATATGCACCAAACCCCTATTGTATATAGCATACTTGATATATGCCCTCTACATTGTTCATATCAGAATGATTATATCATAAGTATCTTCTCCATTTATATGTCACCTTGTGTGATAGTCACATAACAACTATAATAACTATGCAGTCTGTATTATATCATGTTGATATGTGATTAGTTTCATGCTGCAAATGTTTTCATTGAAATGCTCTCATCTGCTGTACATTGCCATGTCTCACCTGTCCTCTTCCCTTTCATTCCTGCAATTTATCTGTGTCCATTTTCAATACACACACTTGCCCTACTATTTATTTATAATGCAGTCTATATACATTTACTGATCATTTACACAACTTTTATTCAATATGCCTGAGACAGGTTTCTGCAATACTCAGCACTGTATACACTGTCCTGTAATGTGTTAGAACTATATACATTGATTTATTAATAATCCTGGTTGTCATTGTGGCATCCCACATATGTAGTTTGACCATAGGTAAGCAGGTGCACATGTCTGCAGTTGTTTGTGCTGCTTTACATGGTTTTCTGGCTGCAAGATTATTGTTGACCATGAAACCAAGCGTATTTATGTTTATGTAATTAGTGCTGCTGCTCACCATGCAAACATGTAAACTCTGTGTAGGCTTTGTGCTAAGCCTACATGGAGTTTATTGAATCCCCAGGGCTTAAATCCCATTCTTTCCTATTATATTATATGTCACTTATCTTTATTTTTTATAGCACAACTTTCTTGATAATCGTATTTCTCCTTTCACATATTCTTTCTTTTAAATTCATTCATCATACATTGTATATTATTGTATTTTTCTGTTGCTATTATAGTTATTAATGACTTATTTTCTTCTTTTAGCCATGTTAACACTTTATATAGATTCAATGAAGCTACATAAATAACTAGATTTATGAAACACAACCCTCCTTCTGTTTCTTTAACATATAATACATCTCTTTTCACTGAATTTAGTCTGGATCCCCATATAATTGAAACACAATCAACATTGCTTATTTTTTATATTTTGCAGGAATGATAAACACATTTGATAGATGTGCAGTTTTTCCTAGAAATACAGAATTTATTAAATACATTTTCTTTCTCTATGACATCTTATATGTTTTCCAAAATAAACGGATATTCCATAATCTTTGTATATCTTCCCTTTGCTGCATTCTGCCTCTTTATCAAATGTTATGACTAATATTTATATTACTTGCATATTAAACATAATATTTTCTATTTTGCCTATTATTCCAAGACCTTTGTTTATATCACAATTTATACTCATGCCCATAGCTCCCAAATAATGATTATGTTTTTTAATAGCTGCTTCAATCCATTCTTTATTCTTTATCCTTAAAACAATATAATCTACATAAGAAAACAGAATTGGTAATTTAATGTCGTCTATAGCCCTATATTTCACTATTTTTAATGGCATATTTATCTTACTAACCACTGTGTTCATAAGCAATGCAAATAAAATACTACTCGCTGGAAATTCCTGTCTTATACCTCTCTTTAAATTTATATCATGACTTAATCAACCATTCAGAACAACTTTTATTTTAGTCTTTCATACACTGGAACAAATACTGGTACTATTTTCTCACATATATTTTTTCATCATGCCCCACACAACTTCATCTTGTATCCTGTCAAACAACTTACTCAAATCACCTGCCATGATTTTGACTTCTGTTTTCATATAAATAACAACAACTACCATTTCTCCTGTTATAACTAATAACTCTCAACTCCCTTTTCCCTTTTTCCAAAATACTGTTTCTTCTAATATTTTATTTAACTTAGTCTTCAATCTCTTTTCTATTATCTTCACTAAAATCTTCTAATCCAACTTATTTACAACTATCAGTCTCCAATTTCTTATACCTTATACATTTTCCCATTTTCCTTATAAATTTCATAGCTCCAGCACATATGTATTCTTTACGAAACATTTGTCTAACCATTCATTTAATACTTCCACAAAGTACTTCTTCTGTCAAACATGCCATTATACATGTAATATTCCATCCCATCCAGTCCTGTTGCTGATTCTGCAGTTACTATTTTAACACATTATTTCTTAAAATGCTATTTCTTTCTCTAAATATTCATTATTCTGTTTTGTTATTTTTTTTAACTTTCCACTTTTGTTTTCTTTTTATCTTATTTTATTCACATGCCTTTTTTATATATTCTTTATTACATTTATTTTATTTTATCATTTGTTAACCGGGAAAGTCCGAATTGGAACAAAGCCAATTTTCAGCGGAGGCCCGGGGAGAAAGGCTCCAGATGCATGTCTTTGTAATGTGGGAGGAAACCGGAGCACCCGGAGGAAACCCACATAAAAACAGGGAGGGCATACAGACTCCACACAGAAGGCACCCCAGCCGAGAATTGAACCGGAGAATCTCTTGCTGTGAGGCGACAATGCTACCGATGCACCACTGCGCTGTCCGACATTCATTTTTCTTGTTGATTTTTAATATGTTCTCCCCTTTCATTCCTTATTTCTCTTCTTTTTTTTTCTATTCTTTTTTTAATTAAGGTGTCATCTCTTCCCTTTTCACTTGTAAAAAAATACCTTTGTTTAAATAAGATCCTTTTAATCTTCTCTTGATTCATCTCATATACTTCTTTCTCCCTCATGAAAAATTATCCCCCGGATTCAATAAAGCCGATCTTCCATGTTAGGATAGTGGCACAGCTTGAACACGAAGTTCGGAGCCTGTGCGATCCAGTAAACAAGGCACTAGCCTCCCAGTACTATTCTGGAATGGATGTGATGGAATAATGCAAATCATCTCATTTGCTGGTGAAAACAATGCAAATTATGTGAATTTGTGAACCAAGAAGCTGACAGGCATCCATGCTGGAGCCATGTATGCAGCAGAAATGTATGCGGTTAGTAAACATGTACATTCCTGCAAAAATAAAAATGGGGGCATGGCAGCTTAAAGTAAAGCATATATTATGTTCATTAGGCATGTCAATGGCCAAAACTGTGGCCATTCACATGCCAAAGTTGTAAAATTGTCAAAATCAAAAGTGTTATATACATGTATATATATATATATATATATATATATATATATATATATATATATATATATATATATATATATATATATATATATATATATATATATATATATATATATATATATATATATATATATATATATATATATATATATATATATATATATATATATATGGGTCTGTTTAAGGGAATGCAGAGGTGCACAAATGCAATCATGCAGAAAATAAAAAAAAATTGTAAAAAGGCAATTTGATATGAAACATTAATTTTGCCATTTTAGTGGGCAGTATGCAGACTCATATCAATGGCAGGTAACAGTGGTTGCTAAGGAAATAGGCTCCGGTGTAGTGGTGCAACTAGTGTATAAGCCAGTAGGGGTATGTAAATGAGCTAAATTTATTGAATAGCAAAATAGGAGAACATGTCTATGGGTATCTAATGTGGTGGTGTAAGCAGAAGAAGCAGCTGAGATCAAAAGGGGGTGTGTCATGCTTGGTGTAAGCACATTAGAGCTCTGCTGCTTCTATTTTCACTCAGCTAAGCAGAGCTGAGCAAGGGGTGTGTCTGAAGCTGCTTAGCTGAGCTTAGCTGGTTCAAGAAATGATGAGCGTGTTCATGTCTGGGGAGGACCCTTTCTGCTCAGCAATGTTTACACTAGCTGAATAAGTTTGCTTGGTGCACCACAGGGCTTAAACACAGCCAAAATTTAAAAAAGTAGCAGAATAAAGGAAATTAACTGCAAATCAGTAATACAGACTCTGCCACTCACAGTGGCTCATTCAAACCCCTAAGTAATATAGCTGGCAGGTGAAATGTATCATAGTCAGCTAATTATACAGGCAGCATCTGCAGCTCACCAGTATAAAGTATGCAAACACCTTTCAGTCTGTTTTTTCCCACAAACATTGCACCACTGGTGTTCACAGTTGGGAATTTTAACTGACAAAATGATAGGGGCTGCTGCTGCTTTGCTACATCTCTATGTGCTACAGACCAAGGGTAGAAATGAGGATAATGCTGACAACTGACCCAAACTGAGGATGAGAAGAGTGTTCTGACCCAGGATAACCTTCCAAGGGCTATATGATCTGGAGTTACTAGAATGCTATAGGATGGACAGGGACATACTTCAGCAACTTACCAAGCTCGGCTGGCCTAACCTCAGACCCAGAGCCAACAGAGGGGAGCCTGTCTCAGTTGCAACAAGGGTATGTGTAGCCTTAAGGATACTAGCTACAGGTATTTTCCAAAGACCTACTAGGGACATCATGGGGGTCTCACAAGCATCTGCATCCAGGGTACTCCACCAGTTCCTGGATGCCATGCTACCACATGCCAGTGAGCACATTTATTTCTCCAGCACTTCTGAGGAGAGGACCAGCAATATGCATTTCTTCCACCATGTAGCTAACTACCCAGAGGTACTGGGTGCTATAGACTACACTCACATCCACATCAAAGCACCACCCAGTGAAGATGGTAGAGTGTACGTGAACTGCAAGGGCTATCACTTCATCAACTGCCTGGTTGTGTGCAATTCCCAGGGCATTATCATCAATGCGTGTGCTGGCAGCCCTGGCAGCTATCACGACTTCCACATCTGGCATGCCTCACAGCTGTACCAGGCATTTGCCATGGGGGACATCCCATATGGCCATCTCATGGGGGATGCTGGCTATGCACTGGAACCATGGATGATGACACCCTTCAGAAATGCACACACACCCACTGAAGAAAGCCATAATGAGGCACGCACACAAACTAGGAACATTATAGAGCATGTCTTTGGGATGCTATAGTCACAGTTCCACTGCCTTGACATATTTGATGGAGCCTTGCAGTACTCCCCAGCCACATGTGCCCACGTGTTCATAGTACATACAATGCTACACAATATGATGCTGTGGAAACAGCTGTGGCAGAAACATCACAGGGAAGGGGCACACAGCTCCCCACTATTGCCAAGGTCTCCACAGGCACAGTAGGACTCAAAGGAGAAACCCCCTGAGCCTGCTCCTGTAGGCAGAAGTAGGTGTGCTCAGTATGCCCTGGCCTTGGCAAAGAGGCAATGCATAGCACATACACTGAGAACCTAGGGATCCAGGGGCTGACACATGTCTCCAATTCACACACACACAGTAAAATGGATGCCACACACATTATATTACCTGTACCTTACCATGTATAGGCTGTGTACTGCTTGCATCCGACAGTCATCCCTCAAGAACCATCCTCACAACTGTAGCAGGCACAAGGTAAGTCACTCTTCTAAACAATAGATGAATGTTGTAGTACATTTTGGTAGCATATTTAAGGTATTGCTGCATGTATGGAAGGAAATGGGATGGCCTACCAGGACAGCAGCAGACAACTAACAGCTGTGTAGGACAACATGAAATGTCCACCCAATACTGGCTTCCCCAGAGGATGCAGTAGTCCCCCTAGGTGACAAAATTCACTGCAGCCTATGCAGTGGATTAATAAACAGGAGGTCATAAGTTGCATGCATGTATGTCAATGTTGGGGTCCCATACTCTCTCCCAGCCTCTCCCAGCAAGTCAGCTGTAGAAAACCATAAAGAAATGCCTGGTAAAGGCCCACAAATAAGAAAAATGATGAAATATTCCTCCTGCAGACTTACACAGTGATATGACAACAGGTCTTGCAGTTGCATGAAGTCTCTGAAGGGTAGGAAGTCTGAAACTCAAATATCTGCCATTACATTCTAATCTTTGATCTTTCGTGATATGCTAGTATTCTCCAAGGCAGCCACAACACTATGCTAAATGGAACCAAAAAGTAAAGCCAACATCTGCACAGTCTTTGCAAATGTGTACAGTTGACAGGTATGCCCCCCCAAAACACCAGTGTCCCCATAGAAATGCAGTAACATTTATGTTTGTAGGGTAAAAGCAGCAGAGAACACATTCCCAGGGTTGTATCAATCAACTTGATAACTTGTTGCATGTCCACTATATGCAGGGGTCAATGAGCTATGTATATGCATGGTTAATACTGTCAAGAAGCAGGCACCACTTACTCCTGGCTGTTGTGGCTTAGTGGCCTAGTTACAGTACGGTGGTTGACATGGTCCATGTTCCATGACTTTCTGTACCAACTATTTTGCATGTCAGCTACACCTTCAGTAGGAGTTGTATACACTGTCCAGAAGTCAATATCAGTCAATGCAGGGAAGCTGGGACAAGTCAGTTACAGGGGGACACACATATGGACAGTACACAGCTCGGAGTAACTTACACAGTGCTTAGTAGGACACCAGGTACCTCAAGGTCAGTGTCCTGCCAGGTGTTAATTGGCTGCCACATTACTGTGTCAGCACTGACAACAAGTCACTGGCCACCATCCATACCCCTGGAATGACAAGCAGTCACAGAAGCATCACAAGAATGCCTCGTATATCTTTTCTGCTTGTCTTAACATTGCATTTGCCTGCCAAACTATGTGCCAAACAAGAAAGGTTCATGCCAAAACATCAGTGGCAGACAGTGGAGAAGCAGACTTCATACTTATAAGAAAAAGCAAGCTTATACCAAACCAGTCTCCCAGCTGTCTATGTTTGGCAGAGCATTATTAACACCCTGTCCCCATGTGGGAGCCTGTGTCTGACTATTATATATGGGCCTGTACAGATGTCAGTCTGTGACAGGCTAATGGCAAGGGCCAACATATAGCCTCCTAATAACATAGCAACACAAACCATTTGCGGTATTATCATTATGGATCATTATGGATTATCATGGACCTCATTAACAGGGACATTGGCAAACTTCAAATACTTGACCCCACACAGTCTGCCTTTCTCAAGGGGTGGTATGTCAGTGAAATCTGGATGACTTCCAAGAGCATCCAACAAAGGCATGGATGATGGAAAGATGGTGCATTCTGGCCACGTTGACTCGACCAAAACCTAACAAGTTATTCCCCACTTGGCCATAGTACATGAACTTTGTCAACTAGGCAGCAATCTATATGTTACCAGATGGATAGCAAACTGGTTCGTTGATATAACTCACATAATCATAATAGGGGTAGCCAAGTCAAGCAGTACACCTGTAATGAGTGGCATACCCCAGGGATCAGTCTAGGGGCCTCTGCTATATGGAATATACTTCCCTAAGATGCAGGCCAAAAACACTGGCCTATGGCTGACCTAGGTGGCAGATGACTGCAAGCTGGGAAAACTCAGCAATACCCAAAAGTGATGTGGATATTCTACAACAGGATGTCACCAAAACAAATAACTGCTGCCAGAAACATGGCATCAAGCTGAATGCCTGCAGATGCATCATCATCCCCTTTGGGTAAACTGACATCCCCACATATTATCACATTAACAACAATGTCCTACATACACACTAACAACGTCTTACATACACAATCAGTAGTGAGGCATCTGGCCTCCCAGATTGATAGCAACCTGAAGTCTGAGCATCATATTGCTTCTGTTGTACAGAAAGCTTCATAGATGGGCCAACGCAAAAGTAAGCATATCTCATCCAGGGACAAAGAGGTCATACGATCCATGTATTCTAACTTTATAAGGCCAATTATTTTGTACAATGCCCCCTTCAGCATGTACCTCACAAAGCACATGCAGCAGCTGGAGAGACCACAGAGGTTCCTCATTGGGAGATTCCAGGATCCCAAATACCTACCCTACACAGATAGACTAACAGCACTGTTCCTCTACTCAGTTCCACACAGACTCCCCAGAGGTAACCTCTGTCTGACATGTAAAGCAATCTACAGCCTGCCTTGATGGGACTGTTGTACATCTGGACATCAAGGGCCACTCAATCAACCTGTAGGCACAACATCAACCTGGTCTGTGATATCAATGGGGCTTGGTGTGACAAATAGGTGTCCCACAGACTTCCCCATCTGTAGAATACACTCCTTGTCCACATCAAGCTGAGTGCCACAATAACCCTTGTGTGTGCTCCCTGTATAAGTGCATGGGAAACAGAAAATACAGTCCTGTGATTCCACCTGTGTCCTTGCTGTACAGGGGCTCTGGGTGCTGACATGTTTTAACATGGGCTACACTCTCATCTGTGAGGGTTATAAAGGCTTCAGGGCCAATAGCCTAGTAACCTCATATCAACCTATCAACATATAAACAAATGTCTGTCACTGGTTCACCACATTACTCTATACTGCTCTGCCACTGACATACCTGGAAATCACAGTGCTATGTGGAATATACCACACATATAATGGACAACTTTGATCAGTAGAATGCACTCTGTACCTTCATGAAATACCTCTCAACCTCTTAGAGCAAGAAATATGGGCGAGGTCATAAATAAAAGTGGGACAAAGGCCCAAAAATAGGGACAGTATTTAAATATTGCTCTCACAAACTTAAAACATTGATGGAATAACATGTTTTGCATTAGCATGAATTTTCTGAAAGTTATGAAATCTGAAACTCAAATGTTCTGCCATTATTTACTAACTTCAGTCTTTAATTATTTGCCACTAACTTGTCAGAAAACCACAATTTTATGAAAAACAGACCAGAATTATGAGACAAACATCTGGACATTCTGTAAAAACCTGTACAGTTGAGAGGTATGAATTGACACACCAGGATATGACTTTTCAGTTAAGAAGAATAACACAAAATCAGGTGATCCCCAGACAGTATATCACTGAGGTGCTGGACTGTTTACACAGCTTCATCAGCCAATGGCAAGAATATCTATATTGTGGCTCATAATTTTGGTCTGTGCATCATACATCTTGTATTTCTCAGGTAAATCACTGTGATGATTTGAGGATTTCTGTCAGATGTCATATATGTCATTACACTAGCAACTTACCATATTAATAAGAACATTATTTACAGTATCTCACTATGTTCGGGCCATTGTCCCCCCATTTTTGCAGGCTATCTCCAGATTCCTCGACCTAACAGGTTGAGCGGTATGGCTGCAGCACACAAAACCCCAGACCTGGCTACAACTATCTCTGGAATGGAGTCCCACGTTTACTATAGAAGGTCATACTGGGCATGCTCCTACACCTAGAGAATTACAGCCCATGTCTAAATCCATATCAACCCACATCAGACTATATAACATTATTGTGCATAGATATCTTTGCATACAGACAGCTATGTACACCTTAACTGACTCTACCCAAACCCATCAGACAGCATTAGCATCAGCTAGCTGTACATGGCCCATATGTGATATATCTGCATCTGTTGCTTGTGATACATATATAATATATATATATATATATAGGCAACTTATAACAATATTTCAAGCATACACACACATAGACATTGGGAAGAGAGAGACAGACAGACAGTGATAGAGAGAGAGAGAGACACACACACAAACAGGGAGACTCACACAGATATAGTGAGTCATAGACAGGGATACACTGAAAGGCATACAGTGATGTCCTGCTGCAGACAGTTGCATACCAGTTATAAACAGTTGCATGTGCCAGCATGAAGGTGAGCCCCATTGTGTAATGGTACTGAGGTAGGGATTTATTTATTTATTTTTTATTTTATTTTACATTTGTTGACCGGGCTAGTCTAACTGGATACATGTCCATTTTCAGTAGAGGCCCGGGGAGAAAAGCTCCAGGAAAACATAAAAAAAATTAATAGAGGATTTACAGAAACAAATATAAACAGTAGTAATTGTTACATAAAAACATTTAAACCAAAAATATTGATTAATTTTTTTTTTTTTTCACAGAAGATGAACTACTCTTAGTAAATGTAGCATAATGAAAATCGTTTAAGGGTAGTATAGTAAAGAAGGTATAATATACTTGTAAGCCTTGAATTTATATGCAAACCTTA
>NC_056736.1:139216438-139321438 GCF_019279795.1 Protopterus annectens | reverse complement strand
CCCAAGACTATAGGACAAGAAACATGACATCCAGTTCTGTACTGATTGTATAGAGCAGTTATTGCACATCAGAAGCACCTTAATGTTATGAGAAATACTGTAAGTTAAGGTAATGTCAGACAAAGATGTCATAGTAGCAAACCAGAGGAAGTCCTGTGTGTTGCACTTGCCGTGGGGATGCTATGTCCTGCCAGCTGTCACATTACTAAAAGTTGTGTCCAACACTCCACATTTGATAATGTCACACACATACATTTTATGTTGCCTATGTATGTGCAATATGTAGACATATGAAGGCCCTGTGACTACCTGGTGACCACAAGATAGTTAAATCTGTTGGGGTTAAAATAATGGCTAAGGTTGTGAGGGACCTAGTGCCAGTACTCAAGTAACTTCATCTGTATGTATGAGCCTGTGGTACTACAGAACACCCAGGTGACATGTATGAAGGTTGGCTGGCTGTGTCAAGGGGTATGCATGTAAGTTCACAATGTCTGCCCCCAGTATCCCTCACACACTTTTGCATGCATACACACCTGGTAAACATGTACTTATACAGCTGTACTTTGGCTATTAAAATTACACTGTGTTTCCACTCTGTCATACTAATCATTGATAATGTCAGCAGGCCCACACCCTGCAGACACACAAACACCTGGAACACAAACAGAATATAGTATGTGAGACTAGAGTCATTCAGCAGTACTAACAGCAATAATGCATCATGGCTAAAAAGGTACCTACACTTTGATGTGTACATAAACATGCACATATAAGCTGTACCTCAGCTATTAAAATTACACTGTGTTTCCACTCTGCCATGCTCATCATTGGTAATGTCAGCAGACCCATACCCCGCAGACACACAGACACCTGGAACACAAACAGAATACAGTATGTGAAACTACAGTAAGTCAGCAGTACTAACAGCAATAATGCATCATGGCTAAAAAGGTACATACACTTTGATATGTACCCATAACAATTGTCAGCAGACAGCACCTTACACAGCATTGCACTACTACACAAAGGCATTATATAGACCACACAATATCTGAATGATGAAATGCATGACACACAATCAGACCACAAAAGACACACTCCGGACAGGCCCTCACCAACATGCAGTGCAGCTGTGTCCACTTAATGTTGCTACTAATATGCACATCTGAAATATGTGAGTAGTGATAGTAGGTGTTAAATAAATTGTTAAAATCAGACTGTAAAAATCATTAGGCTTTTCAAAATGACAGTCAGTAACACAGGATGCTCAAGTTCTAACAAATATGCATTCTACTAATGATCATTAGGAGGCAAAAAACCATACATAAACATGTACAGAGTTTTGACTAATTACATTCAGGAAATACCCTCAATTATATACCATTTGCAATCAGCTTTTGCCCACCTTACTGACGTGGTCAGTCACAGGGCATTTACATCACTATAGTCCATAATACTTCATTCATAAGAAGATGCTTAGGTAATGTTTTTGGAAACTTTCCCATGAGAATAACACAGCCTTGCGAGGCACCTGTTCCATCATAACATCTTCCTGTAGATGTTACTTTTTTCAAGGATCTTAGATTAGTTCGAATACAATGGTCAAGTCTTTTCTTAATACGTTCCTTTGTCTCTCTGGCTACCAGCTGTACACTATCTCTGATAGTGTTCACAAGGCCATCCTTCTCGGTTGAAGGAAGAAAGATATACATGCATACATATTTATTTCTCTCTAACCCAGCAGATTATAGATGCTGAAAGACATAAGCTTGCTGAGCTGGCTACTGCCAGGGTCAGAGGTTAACCATACTGCAGCTGGTTTCAAGCAATTATATGTAAGATCATTTCTACTGCCATATTGTTAAATAGAATCAAATGCATTACATATTATACTGTTTAAATAGAATCAAATGCATTACATATTATACTGTTTCTAAACTTCACACTACATATATGTTTAAGTACATATTCTTCTAATAGTTTATATATGTCTAAGTACATATTCTCCTAACATTCTGTATATGTTTAAGTACATATTTTTCTAACAGTCTGTATATGTTTAAGTACATATTTTTCTAACATTCTCCCTCCTGTTAATGCTTTTCATTCTATTCAGAAACATAAACAACATTATTTCATTCCCTAGTCTCTTCCCCTCTGGAACTTTCAACTAGGCAAGTCATTTGTTTTATATTTCAGAAAGAATTTCATTTGGTATCAATCTTTCAATTTCAAAATCTTGGTAAAAAGTTTCAGTAACAGATATATCAACAAAATCTTTGATTAATCTTTTCATGCAGGGAATTCCACAGTAAACACATGCTCCTATTAGGAGTATACCCACACAAATAGCAATTTAAATGTTTAATAGGATGGAACCCCACCCCCCAAACAGATTCTGGAAAAAGTCTGTCAGTGGGTTTGGGCCTGGTTTAGTCATTGCTGATACTTGCTGAATTACCTCTAGGTGATTATTTGTCTCGTGACGATTCTCATGGATAAAAGCACAGCATTCTTCTTTGTGTACCACCTCTTGCCGCTAGGGTGAAGTAATGAGCCATTCGATTTTGTAGCACAACAGTTCTCATTGCATTCAGTTCATCAGTCACTAATTCTAGGGCGGAAAAAGTTGCATGACTCATTACTTCGAGAAATCTTGACAGCTTCCTCAGCTCCCAGATCGATTTGACTGCTCCATAGGCTGGTAGTATTTCTGCCCAGGATATAACACTGTTGCCCAAGTCCATATGAGTCAATTTATTTCTGTCTCTTACTGAATTATGGTCTTTTTAACCAGCTTCGATTTTCCCAACTGGATTCACAGGTTTCTTAACTGGACCTTCAGATTTTCGAGCTGTTTCCCTTACATTTCGTATCTTACCCAAAGGTAATTCTGCAGTATGCCTTATTGCTGGAACCAGATAACCCAAAAAACAACTGCCGGACCAATTCTCAGGTAACCATTCATATGCCTTTTTCCCACAAATAAAATCATTACTTTGGTACTAATACGTGTTATCCCTGCATGAAACATTTTTCTATCTTTAATAGACAATTGTTTAGTTAAGACTAGATTGTCACGTACTGCATTTAATGTAGTTTTCACTGAACTCAGATATGAATCATAGTTAGTATTACAAACAGTACCCCCACTTTTGACTTTAATGTAACATTTATAAGACATTGTTATATTACAATTACTCCAGCCCACCTGGAGGGTATCACTTTGTAGAAACATACAACTCCTTTTTGTGTGACAGGTAAAAATAAAGCTATTTTGTCCTGTGATCTCACAGTTCCTGTATCAAAAACAAATTTTCCCAAGTCTCATTTATCCCCAGAGGGACAGTGGACATTAACAGTCTTTTATATGCTGTTGGTATAGCTGTACAAACCCAGCAATTTGAAAAGTTCATAGTCTCTGCATACACATGTTTCATGGCCAGGTATGTGTTAAAGTTTGGATGCCAGTCTATAAACAGTTCATCACGTCTTCTCACTTTCACTCGTGTGGTTGAGTGCAGGAAAAAACCACAATAAGAGAAAAATTGTCACACTTATAGTCAACAAATGCACAGCCAACAAAATAATTATGCAATAGTTCTGGGGTTGCTCTGCTTTTCTATTTGCTTTACTCTTGGCCATTTTGCCCTTGTGTATCAAATTGAAAGTTATTTGTTCTTGTTCTGTCTTTCATCTGAAAAAGAGTTAAACTGCAAAACAGATTTATTCATTAACAGTTTCTTTATATAATTAGCTAATGAACTGTCAGCCTCCTGCTCTGCAGGCACGAGAGCTTTCCACTGAGGCACATAATATGCCCTTCCAAATATTACTTCAAAGGGGGTCAAACCCTTTACATTTGGAACTGTTCTCATGCTCAGCAATGCTAGAGGTAAACAGCAAATCCAATTCTTCTGAGTCTCACTCATCAACTTCCTTAACTTGTTTTTCAAAATCCCATTGTACCTCTCCACCAGTCCTGCTGACTGGGGGTGATAAGCACAATGGTTCTTCAAAGAAATCCCGAAGAACCTCCCAAGTTGCTGAATTGTCTGATTGACAAAATGTGTCCCATTGTCACTATAGATTCTTTCCGGTATGCCAAATCTAGGAATTATTTCCTTTACTAGGGCCTTTGCCACTGTTGCTGCATCCGGATTCCTGGTTGGAAAAGCTTCTACCCATTTTGAAAACATATCTATGATCACTAAACAGTATTTTTTTCCTTCACATTTATTCAACTCTATGAAGTCCATACAAATAGTAAGGAACGGATTCGGTGGTGTAGGGAAACTCCCTTGCTTGTTTTTAAATGCTCCTTGTGCATGGTGCTTGTTACAAGTATGACAAGCTGCACAAAATTTTATTGTATAATTTATGTATCCATATGTTTGGAATATTCTATTTACTAACTGTACCATCCCCCCTGTTGAGACATGGCTCTGCCCATGGCTCAACAAAGCTGCATATCTAAATAAATTAGGCGGCAATATTGTTTTTTTTTTCCTTTGGAAATGTACAGTCCATTTTCAAAAATTGCACCTTGTTTTACCCATTTTTTGTTTTTCTGCTTTTGTAGTAAGCATCTGCATTGTTTTTAACATGTCTAAATCTAAAATCTCAGAGGGTTGTAATTCTTCATTTAAAAATAAAGTTTCTGAGTCTGAGGCTGCTTGCTTTGCAGCTGCATTAGTTTGTGCATTACCTTTTGAAATCTTATCCTGTTGTTTTGTATGAGCTACACATTTACAAATAGCTGCTTGGGTAGGCAGCTGAATAGATTCTAATAGCTCTAAAATAAATTGCGCATGATTAATAGGTTTTTCACTGGATGTAATCATCCCTCTATTTTCTTCATTGTTGTGCAAACACATGCACTGTAGAAAAAGCATACTGATTATCAGTATATATGTTCACTTTTTTGCCTTCTACTAAAATACATGCTCCTGTCAAAGCTACCGGTTCTGCTGCTTGAGCATACAAGTTGTGTGGCACAGTTTGTGCTTCTAAAATTTTAGTGTCTGTAACTACTGCATACCCCACCAGATTCTTCCCTGTAGGACCCCTTTTGCATGAGCCATCCACGTAATATGTCACCTCAGCATTATTCAAGGGCATATCTGTAAGATCTTGTCTAGGTAAAGCTAACTGTTCATATGAGGTTGACTCAGCAGTATGGTCATACATGAAAGATGTCTAGCAGGAGAAAGGTATGCAACTTTTTTTTTGTAGCAGAATTATTGCAACTGCATGAGGCATTCTCAATGTGAGAGGGTGGAATAACACTACTGAGGCTGAAGCCTGCACTGCCATTGCTGCTGCAACTACTGCTTGTACACAGTGAGGCAAAGATTGCACCACTGGGTCTAACTGTGATGAATAGTAAGCTATGGGGCATTGCTTATCCCCATGTTGTTGCTTTAATACTGATGTCATGTACCCTTGCTTACAATCTACGGTCTGAAAAAACCGTTTGTGATAACTTGGAAGTCTTAAAACTAATGAAGAAGCTATTAACTGCTTCAACCTGCAGAAAGCCATTTCTGCTTTTGTTCTCCATTGTAAAATAATTTGGTACCCAGCTCCAACAATAATTAGTTGTACCTAAGAAAGACATTATTTCTTTCTTAGTTGTTGGTTTGGGTGCTTGCAAAATTGCTGTTTTTTTTTTTTTTTCTCTTTCCCTTTATCTAGTATTCTACCTTTATTGGATATCACATATCCCAGGTATCTAACCTGTGTTTTTTTTTCCAAAGTTGTAACTTACTTTTGTTTACTTTGTCCTTGTATTACTAAAAAATTTTAATAATGCTACTGTATTCACCCTGCACTGCTGCTGGGTGCTGCTAGCAAGATGTCATTTACATAAAGTAAAATTTGACTACCTTCCGGTGGGGTAAACCCTGCCAGGTTGCTAGCCATTTTTTGTGCAAATATTATTGGGCTCTCACAATATCCCTGTGGTAGTCGAGTATATGTATACCTTTTACCCTGAAATGTAAATGCAAACCAATATTGACTATCAGGATGTATAGGTATTGAAAAGAAAGCATTGCTTATATCTACCACAGTAAAATACTTCTGTTGTGGCTTTAAATCATTTAACAAGGTATGTGGGTCTGGCACCGTAGGTGCTCTAGGTATTACTGCATTATTTACAGCTTATAAATCTTGTACCATCTGCCATTTCCCGTTTGCTTTTTTAACAGGAAATAGGGGTGTATCACATGGTGAATCGGGAGATTCTACCAGTACTCCTTTTTTGAGTAATGCTGCTATTATAGGCTTAATTTTTACTTTTGCATTCTTTCTCAAAATGTATTGTCTTTTCTGTGGTCTAAAAGCTGACTTTGGGGTAATTGTAACTGGTCCTGCTGCTTGAATAAGCACTACATTTAACTTGCCTGTTGACCACAGAGTCGTTGGAATTTTACACAAGGCCTCTTTTTTTTCCTTTTAATAAAAATGCTAATCAGCTGTCCTCACTAGATTGCAAGTGTACAGCTGTATGTGTCTGTGTCAACCAATTCAGTTTTTGTTTTTGTATCCCTTGTCCTGACATTTGTAAATCAGTCTGTTTTTTTCATTTTGTTACCTTTTTTTTCTAAGTCTGCCCATTTAACACTTTTGTTTTTTGTCAAGCTGACATGTGGCAGTCTATTGGACTTATACAATCTCATGAATTTCTGAGGTAATGAACAGCTTACTACACTGTTTCCCTCAGTATCCCAACATAAAGTTCGTAATATTAATCTGTCAGCAGGATTTTTTTTTTTTTTTTGTACGATTCTTGCTTATATTCCTTATCAGGTCCTGGTGTGCTACAGTAGTATAGAGTACAATGTAACAAGTGCTGCTGATCAGTGTCAAGGGAGGGTACCTTACTGATGGCTACGTTTATCAGTTCTTTGGTTACTGCCCTTGGACCAGTCATAACTAGGTCCTGGCTGTACCAATAATAGGCTTCACCCTCTGATCACACCACAAAAGCATCCATTTGTCTTTGTGCTTCCATACCCTGCATGGGAGGAACTGCTGCTATGCCAAATATCTGCACAAGGTCTCTTCCCAGTAAGTTTACTGGATATTTTGCAGAAACTACAATTTTACTTTTCTGAGTCATACCTGAAACAGGGTCAGTTATTGCTATATTATGGGAGAGTGGTTCCCTGTATAGCTGTCCATTTGCTGCTTTTACTAATATATAATCAGGTGATTCAGAATGTTTTGGTAATTTGGAGGGGTGTATCAAAGTCCGTGACGCTCCTGAGTCACACAGGAATTTGACTTTCCTTCCCTCCACCAGAAGTGTCACTTCTGGTTTTGTATCTGCTAGGTAGAGCTCCAGGCTCAACAATGCTAAATCTAAAATTTCATTTCCATTTTTATTCTCTACATCTGTTTGTACTTCCTTTATTCCCTCTACTACATTTACATTTTCTTTTTGTTTATTAACCTTTCCTGATGATTTTTGGTTATTATCACTATCATATAGTCAGTCCTCATCTCCTTTATCTTCTGTCATTGCTTTCTTATTTTGTTTACAGTCCCTAGCTAGATGCCCTTTTTATCTGACTGTAATACAAATACTTCAGCTCCGTCTTCAGCAGTGAAGACTTGTGCCTTTTTCCTTTTACTATTAAAGTGTCTTTCAGTACGTCTAGCATACTCAAGTAAGGCTTGCAGCCTGCTTGTTCAGTGATCTATCATATGCTTTGTAATAAAGCTACTGACAGAGGCAATGCAACATTTTAAAATGCATTTTTTAATTGTTGTTTAAAGCATTCTAATTATCTAGCATAATATCCATCTATTGTCTCATTTTCCTGTTGTATGCATTAATTAATGCAAGTCCAGTCTGCTCTAAGTTTCCATTTTTCAGAGATTCTGTCTGTCAGACCTTTCACTCTGTTGTCTAAAAATGTTTCAGAATTTTCTAAGCTTCTGTTTTTTTACAATTTGCTTCCTCAATCCACCTGTGTGCTTGAGGTATGCCTAGTTGGTGCTGTTTTTTTTTTTTTTTTTTGCCTGACGTCCTGCATCAGATTTAAGCTTGTTTAAGGAGTTTAACTAGTGAAAGTTTATCTAGTTTACTATCAAATTCATAGTTGTTAACACATTTTGCAAAATATCTCACATTATCTGCTTGCTGCAATTGCATATGCTTCACATTATCCGTTAGGGGCGGATCTCGTGATCTCTCAGTGCACTGATCTCCCATGTCTTAAAAAGACTGTTACGTAACCCTTCTCTTGTACCACGTGGTATCTTATTTCCCCATATCCACAGCAGTGTCTAGAATGACTGTTTACTTTGCTTTGTTATTCCCTGATCTATGACTCAAGATACAATACTTCGACTCTCTCTCTCCCTGCTATCACAAACCTTAGCAATAGCACAGTGTAACCTGGTCCCTGATCTAAAACAAAGACAAAGAGGGAAATTCTTCTTACCTGAGCCTCCCGCTTTATGACTGTCTTTTTTCTTGGGGCCCAGTCTTCCGCTTTTCAGCCACAGATCAGAAAGTGGACAGCCTCTTTACACACAACAATTCAGTCGGAGGTCTTTTCACTTTAAGAAGAACCATTTTGTTTTGGCAGCTTCTCCTGCGCAGATTTATTACCACCCATGCACTCTGACCTGCAGCTTACCAAGGGAATTCCGGCTCGAAGGACCAAAATGTTAAATAAATTGTTAAAATCAGACTGTAAAAATCATTAGGCTTTTCAAAATGACAGTCAGTAACACAGGATGCTCAAGTTCTAACAAATATGCATTCTACTAATGATCATTAGGAGGCAAAAAACCATACATAAACATGTACAGAGTTTTGACTAATTACATTCAGGAAATACCCTCAATTATATACCATTTGCAATCAGCTTTTGCCCACCTTACTGACGTGGTCAGTCACAGGGCATTTACATCACTATAGTCCATAATACTTCATTCATAAGAAGATGCTTAGGTAATGTTTTTGGAAACTTTCCCATGAGAATAACACAGCCTTGTGAGGCACCTGTTCCATCATAACGTCTTCCTGTAGATGTTACTTTTTTCAAGGATCTTAGATTAGTTTGAATACAATGGTCAAGTCTTTTCTTAATACGTTCCTTTGTCTCTCTGGCTACCAGCCATACACTATCTCTGATAGTGTTCACAAGGCCATCCTTCTCGGTGGAAGGAAGAAAGATATACATGCATACATATTTATTTCTCTCTAACCCAGCAGATTATAGATGCTGAAAGACATAAGCTTGCTGAGCTGGCTACTGCCAGGGTCAGAGGTTAACCATACTGCAGCTGGTTTCAAGCAATTATATGTAAGATCATTTCTACTGCCATATTGTTAAATAGAATCAAATGCATTACATATTATACTGTTTAAATAGAATCAAATGCATTACATATTATACTGTTTCTAAACTTCACACTACATATATGTTTAAGTACATATTCTTCTAATAGTTTATATATGTCTAAGTACATATTCTCCTAACATTCTGTATATGTTTAAGTACATATTTTACTAACAGTCTGTATATGTTTAAGTACATATTTTTCTAACAGTAGGTCATGGACCTTAACCTAATACACACTGCCCCAGAGTATACAATATTGTTGTACCCCTATATAAGACAGTGTTAACACCTACAGAAATGTTACAGCTCCTCTGAATTGCCTCCTGTGATGACCACTGTGATGCACTGCAGTTAAGCCCACCACAAGTGAACATGCACATATTGCAATATGGCTAAGAGTAACAGTTATGTGCATGGAAAAATGCATGCCCTTAACATGCCTAGGGTATTGGTGAGCCACAACAAGACATTGCCATACTCAATGGCTTCAAGCTACAGCTCTCCAGTCAGACCAGAGGGACCTATGTAGTTATGGGGGAGAGGCACTGTCAGCACACTCATATCTGGCATTGGTAAAGGATAAAGTATGCATTTCTGAACATGTACAGTACAAGCTCTGATACTCCACAATTTGCTGCCATTCACTATAGATATGCACTTGTGTGCATTAGAAAATGCCACCCACAAATGCAGTTTGACCTGACATATGCATCTAGATATTACAAGGATGCCAGTATGAATGATACAGTATTGAAGTGATGTCCACTGGGGCCTTATCTGGATGCTCCTCGCCTGTTGTCTGGGTGCCACCCACCTCCACAACATAGGTGTGTACAGTTTCCTGGGGTAAGGCAGCTACCCCAAGGTTGGTTTGAAACTCCTCTGCTGGTGTCAGTGGGGCCTGCATAGCAGGACCCCCACCTGTGGCTGTACAGGCCCTGGCCTCAGCTGCAGCCTATTGCTGGGCATGGTGGATAATGTCAGTGGCTCTGTGCCTGATCTGTTCCTGGGTTTGCTCATGCTGCCCCAAATTGTTAACCACTGCCACTAGTTCAGTCCACATAGTGGTCCATTCTTGCAGCTGCTGTCTGCTCCTACCAAACAGGACTGTGTGATGCAGTCTTATGGCGTTGAGTACTGTTGCAGTCTCAGCATCAAAAAAGGCTGGTTGCCACTGTAAAGACACTCCATGTGAAAGACATGAACAGGGGAATACATCACAGGACTTCATACATTGGGGACCATTATGTATAGATCCTGCAAATCCATGTCTGCCAGCACTATCCACTGCTAACACCCACATCATACCCCTGCAATCTATCAGCACAGTATATGTGTCAGTAGTTTCACCACACTGGCATTACAGCATGTATTGCACTCCTGATCTTAATGTTTCATGTTCCCCCCAATGAGGACCATTAATGTGCATAATCCTCCATTCATCATTCACATCAGATGGCACAGCAACAGCTGAGGACATCACAGAAGTTCCCTACCAGTGCTTACCAGCCCATCAGACATCTTCCATGCACCTATAGGCTATGAGACCAACCCTCTACTGGGTGTCATATACATCCCTCAAGAGTTACCACACTATGCCATGCCAGGCATCAATCACACACTCCAAATTGCTGAGACTGCTGCACAAGTGCAGGTCATGCTGCACTCTAACACACACACACACACACACACACACACACACACACACACACACACACAAACAACCCCCACCTGGTGAGTGACCTGGACTGGCCTTGTTGACAGCTTGGATGTGTGTCACGCACAAACTGCAGCGGGATAGGTACACTGTCCACATCAGGCAGAAAAGCTTCCTACACCTTTGCAGGTATAACATGGTCAACTGGATGGTTAACAGCACATACATGCCTGGGATACCACCTGTGCCCCTGTTGGATGGGGACATCAGCTGCTGCCTTGCATACACATGGGCTAACATGTGGCCTAGGGATATGGCTGCTTAGGTCCCACAGCCTAGTAACCAGGTATAGTACGTGGAATACCATAAGTGGCCTGTCTGCTGTAACAGACTGTGTTGTTATATGTCCACACATATCAGTGCCATTGACTGCTGGGTGTCCCCTATGAGCAGCATTACAGTGCCATGTATTCAAGCCTACATTCCACAAATAGGTGAGTGCTCCTGCAGGTGCATGTAGACATTCCAGGATCATCTGAGCTACACAATAACTGAGATCAGTGGATATGTGTTGTAGGTTGACCTCCTCATCAGAGTCTGACATCTTCAACACCCAGATGTTTGTGGAATGCACACATGTGCCTAAAAGATGTAGACCCTCCTGCCAAACAAATGTGTATTTCTGCATATCAGTTGATGTTTGTCCACATAGTTTGGGGAATGTGGCTGTGGCATGCCAAACCCCTAGGTGTACTGTGATGGTACCTGGGTATCTGGTACTGTATCCTTTCCCTTACATTGTATGCTCAGTATGTTTGAACTGCTGCTGACCCAGTGCCATGATCCACCCACTACTACTACCTATAACTTGCTGTCCTGCTGCAGTGGTCACCAGGTAGGCTAGGCATAGGAGTGAGGCAATCAGATACAGATATGGAGTACACACTCACCTAGGCAGACTATGTCAGGAATGGTCAAGGAGACCTGGAAAATCTGTGAAATAACCCTGTATGACATTGTCAGACTGAGAGGGGCTCAATGATAGTACATGATGTGATATGTCATCTGTATCCACCAGTACGTACTGTCAGTGTGTCACCCCTGCACTGGCCCAATCATCACTGAGCCTAAATACTCACCACTACCACCAGTGAGGAATGTAAACAATGGCAGGATGATGGGTACACACATTAAAGTACAATTACCCTTCAGAGCACACAGAGGTCACAGTCAGTGTGGGGATCATTTCTCCTTCTCTCTCCACATCCCCAACACTCCACACTGGCACACCTGTGAACTTAACATCTCAGCAGAGCGGTCAATCCAAAACATCTTTCAGCCTCTCTGTCCAACCAGAACTTCGGGTCCCTGCCCAAGTAGCTGAGACACACGTTTTTCTATTTGCATTTTAAATCACACACACACACACACACACACACACACACACACACACACACACACACACACACACACACACACACACACACACACACAATAAAGTCTGGCACAACTTTGCTACCTATGGGCCTTTCAGCCCAAACTTTAAGATAGTGCTGACTCTTTAACAGCTACTGTAAGGCCATCAACAAAGGGTGACAAATCCTACAGTGTGATGAGCCTATTAGCATAATGGTAAGTGTGACCAAGACCAAGGCTATTGGAGTGAGCTATACAGTGTCACCACGTGCATATGCAAGTACTCTTACAACTAACTTAGTTCTGTACAGACCAGACACAATGACAAGGTGTAAAGATATGTGATAATAACTAATAAAGGAACAAAAGAATATTCTTTCAATGCAGTAACTACACAGTTCAGAGACTCACAGGGATTAATTTATGACAACATTGCAGGACACTGTGCAATACATACAGGAAACATGTAAAGTACTAGGTGCATAGGTTCATAGGATGATATTAGGCTATTGACCCAGATGTCCTCATAATCCTATCCTGGATTTTTGCCGTTGTCCCCTCAAAGTCAGCACCTGTTTCCCCTGTACAGCTGGGACACAGGTGGGATCCCAGGGGTGTCTTTTGTGTTTCCCATGCAGTCATCCAGCTTCTTCTTAAAAAGGCTAGAGAGGTACTCTGCTAAACATGGGGAGGGAGTGTATTTTACTGACAGTGTATTGTTTGAGACACAAATCTATCCTACCAACAAGAACTATTCATGTCACAGACTAGTTAAGGGCCTTGTATGTGGGTTCCATGAGTGGAGTTTAACTTATGGATATGCAGAAACTCCATCAAGGCTGGTTTGGGAATGACCTTGTTATCCAAACACATATCACCTATGATCAATCTGTATGAAACTGAGTAGAGTGACAGGGCTTTCAGCCTATCTGTATAGGATAGGTGTAGCAGACCCTGTATTTTCCTGGTCAGGATCCTCTGTGGTCTCTGCAACTGCTGCATGTGGTTGGCAAGGTACATGCCAAATGAGCCATTGTACTCGGTAATGGGTATGATAAGGGAGGAATACAGGGATGCTATGGCCTCCTGGTTCCTGGATGACATACCCTTATTTGTTAAGTGGGGCATATAGACCGTCTTCCATACAATGCTGCCAACATGGTGGGAAACTGTCAGTTGCTATCAACCTTGGTGCACAAGCCACCTCACACCTGATTGCATGTTCAGTACATTATTATTACTGTCATAACTAGTGTGTATGACATCTACCACAACAGGAATAATGATGCATTCCCTGGCATTCAGTTTGAGGCAATGCTTCTGGCACAAGTCATTAATTTGGGTAAGGCCCTCTTGGAGGATGCTCACATCACTAGTGGGATGTAAGACAGTGGCCAGCTTGCAGTTATCTGTAAACCTGGTCAGCCACAGACCACTGGCTTTGTCTTCAGATCCTTGGGGTACACTGACCTTTAAGGGTCTACTACTAGATGTGGCTTCACTACTTTGACAGAGTGGATATTATCATTGAGCCAGTTAGCTACCCATCTGGTAACATACCGGTTGATGCCTAGCTGTGTAGGCTTATGTATTAAGGCCAACTGGGGATTATTGTCAGAGGTTTTGGTTAGGTGAAGGTAGGCAGTCTTCACTGTCTTCCCCTCATCCATGTGTTTGTTGACAGCTTCAAAGAAGTCAACCAGGTTTAACAGTCCTGATTTCCCTTTGACAAAACCAAACTGTGTGGGCTCAAGCATTTTGAGGTTGCCGATGCCCCTGTTTATAAGGTTCCTGATAATGCCTCCCATGGTCTTGCAGATCAGGCTAGTTAGGCTAATGTGCATATGATTGGCTGGGTCAGTGGATGCTCCACGTTTGTGTAGAGGGTGACAATGGATGACCTCCTTGCAGATGGGATAACACTGGTGCTCAGGCTTTGGTTGACTACAGTGTGTAATGGAGCTGAGAGCTCATCCCTGAGTTCATGTAGGATGCAGCCAGGGATGCTATCAATTCCCATGGAGACTTCAGTTTGTTGCCTTAGAGAGGGCATTATGGACCTGCTCCCTGATGATGAGGGGTGTGGGGCAGGTGCTGTGCATGTCCTCCTTTACTGATGGGAGGACAGGGGGTGAGGTTTTCACTTAACCTGTTTGCAGCAGGTTGGCTATATCTATGGCGTATGTGTATGTAGTGTTAATGATTATCAGCACAGAGCAGATTCGGGTGTTGCCTTTGAGATTGCAGACATATGTAAAGAAGGCCTTGTGATTGGCCTTGGTGGATCTGTTCAATTTACACTAAAAGTTAGCCCTTAGAGTAATTCACCTGTGACCTTATTTGCTTGTTCAGACAAAGGTGACAGTGCTTCCAATTTGGCACCTGATCCTTCTTGGCCCTGTACAGTCAATATTGCCTCCTATTATGAAGTTTGTGTACTGCTGCTGCCCACCACAGAGGTTTACATTACCTTGGAGGAGATGATTTTGTCCAGTCAGGTATTGCTGAGTTCATCCAGCTATGTAGGTGCTCATATAGATGTTTGGTGTAGGCTTGGCCACAAAGTCATAACACAGTTAAACACTTTTTTGATTTCAACATAGTAATTATAATCAAACTAATAATTATTTCAGTTTCCAGGCAATACAACAACGTGTAGCTGTAGACATTTATGTCTGTTTGATGCACTGAAACTAAGATTACATATTTCTAAAACAAGTATAGAAGATTTACCTGACATTTTGCAACTCATGTCTATATATTTGAGGTTTACAGCTACTACTATTAATACATACATGTGCAGAGGTAATACTTGATATATATTTCTGTTCTTTGTCAGTATAGCACACTGTGTTTACACTCTTGCAGCTCAGTCATACCTCTCAACCTGTTAGAGCAAGACATCTGGACAAAGCCACAAATAATTGGGGATCAATGGCCCAAAACTACTGACAATGTCCTCCGGATTCACTAATCTTCCATGCAGGACTAGCTTAGTCCTGCACGTAAATGCCCGTTTAGGAGCAACATGCCATGCATATTAACAAGGTGAGCTGCTTGAGCTCCTAAGCTTACACTGAGCGTGTACTAGGGCAGGGCACGTGTCTGAGAGCAGAACTGTCAGAATAAACATGCCCCTGTAATGCAGAAAAGCAGAAGGTGTTAAGAAATGAGTGAAACCACTCATAGGTGTCTGTATAGCCCCAATAACAGTCCCCATGTGTACAACAGCAACAGTACATATAAATTAAAAGAAGAAACCCTTTTATTTATTGTTTAAAATCCGAGTAAAGCTAACTGTAGGAGCGTGGGTATGCCCATTGCTTTGCTACAGTTATAGCAGCTTAAAAGACTAAAGACAATAACAAGGAAGACATATACAACCAAAGCAGCACAGCAATAGTATAGTGGGCAGAGCATTCTCGTAATGAACAGGCATTACTGGTTTGAGTCCCACTGCAGTACATTCCATTTTCCCTTCAAATCTCTCTATGATAAGTATTTTTTTGTGGCATAACCTAATAAATAGCATACATTTGTGAACTGCAGTACTGCATTTAATGCAGAAATGAGGTGTCAGTGTCATACTGTTGCAAAGTCCACAGATAATCACATGCACCCCATAAAGTATCACAGATATAAATGGAAGGTAAACTGTGTAATGAATGATAACCCCATACATTTTCCAAATCACCCACGTCCCCAAGAACCATTACACTATTACTGTCTAAAATGTAGCACTAGTAAGTGGTAGTAAGAGGTAGTAAGCATATTTATGCACAGGCAAGTGGGCTTAAGCCCATTTGCGTGGGGGTAAGCAGTGCGCACACAGGTTAAGCAAGATCGAAGCTAACTCAGAGGTTAGCATTGCTTACCCTCGCACAGACCAGCGCAAACCCACTTACAATTGCTAAAAAGTGCATTAGTCACTCTGTATCCAACAGCACTTGTCCTGCCCAGCAACAAAATAATCAGCACTCCAAAGTTGCAAACCCTGGACACTGCACACTATAGGTAAAGTGATGTATCACTAAGCCATAGCAGATACACATACATCTGATGTTATCACAAACATATCATCCAGCACAGTCATTCAACAGTATAGGACATGTATGTAATTATGTAGATGTATGTGTGTGTGTGTATGTACAAAAAAAAAACATACATATATATATATATATATATATATATATATACATATATATATATATATATATATATATATATATATATATATATATATATATATATATATATATATATATATATATATATATATATATATATATATATATATGTATATATATATATATATATATATCCATATATTCATATATATATATATATATATATATATATATATATATATATATATATATATATATATACACAGTTCCGCTGTTGCGCAGCGGTGGTGTTGTTGCCTCACAGCAAGAGGTTCTCCCGTTCGATTCTCAGCTTGGGTTGGGAGTGCCTTCTGTGTGGAGTCTGCATGTCCTCCCCACAGTTGAGTGGGCATTCGAAAGACATGCGTTGAATGGGCGTGCCTTCGTTGAAGGTTGGGCGTCGGGCTGGCAACTCGACACCATAAAAAACAACTGCCAAACATTAGCAGACCGGAGTTCCGCTGTGGTGACCCCTACCTGGGAAAAAGCTGAAAGACAAACAACAAACAACAACATATATATCATATATATACATATATATATATATATATATATATATATATATATATATATATATACACACCGCTGCTTCTCAAACCCCTGGCAGGATGCTACCAGTGGGTGAAACAGTGTAGACCAGCTAAGACTAATCTTGACACAAAAACAGGTCCGTTCCTGCTGGTATGAACCAAAAATTGTGAGTCAATCCAATGTTTACACATGTCTCGAAAGATGAACAAGGCAAGGCTCATACATATGTGAACTAAACGGATGGAGAGTCTGAAGAAGCTTGTGTCGAGACAGTATACTGGATGAGTACCAAGGCATGGAGATCGGGAAATGTGTGGAAGTGTTGTATGGCTGGGCTAGCAACCGGAGAATGGATGGCTGCTGTGTACGTGGAGCTCGAAGGGAAGGGGAAGGAACCATGGGTATGAAATTATGGAAGATATATGCAAATACAGCACAGCAATAGTGTAGTGAGCAGAGCACCCACCTAATGAGCAGGCACTCCTGGTTCGAGTCCCACTGCAACACAGTCTATTTTATATGGCAAAGCACATTATAACCAGTCCTTTTGTTGCAAAACCCATTAAATAACACATATTAATGAACTAGAGTACTGCAGGAAATGCACATGTGAAGTGTCTGTGTCATAGGTTTAAGTACAAATACGCACTAGTACGCATATGTAAGCATGTTTAAGTGCATTTGTGCGGGGGTAAGCATTGCCTACACAGATTAAGCAAAGTAGAAGCTAACTGAGTGCAAGAAACTGTAACCAGAAGTAAGTACTGCTTAGCTCTGTGCAAACCTGCTTACAACTGCTTTAAAGTGCCTTTACCACTCTGTAACCAACAGCCTGTGTTCTGCCCAGCAACAAAGTAAACAGCCTCTGCAAGACTCAAACCCTGGACCCGGCACACCATAGCCAAAGTGATTTACCACTAAGCCATGCCAGATATAAATAATACTGATGTTTTCAGAAACTTATCATCCAGTCCAGGCATGCAACAGTACAGAGAATGTATACCAACATCTAGATGTATGTGTGTGTAAACATATTAATATCTAAATAGATACAACATATCTATATATGTAGATATATATATATATATATATATATATATATATATATATATATATATTTTTTTTTTCTAAAAATATATACATATATATTAATATATATGAACATATATAAATGCAAATGCCTACATCGACACACATATATGTGTCTACACCTATATGTCTACATAGACACAGCAAGTTACATATGTGTACACAGATATATATCTATGTAGGTATATACAGACATAGCTATATATATGTAAGCAGAGATATATATATATATATATATATATATATATATATATATATATATATATATATATATATATATATATATATATATATATATATGTATATATATATATATATATATATATATGTATATATATATATATATATATATATATATATATATATATATATATATATATATATATATACACACATTGGTATACATGGCCATACATCTGTAGATAGCAATGGCAGATTAACAAAAACACATATGTCCACATGCATCATTAATGGGGATGAGAGGCCCCACACACTATACGTCTTGTACGAATAGACATCCCACCCCCACAGCCAAACAGGTCCACCCTGTAATACACTACCAAGTTTTGCAGATCCCATAATCAGGACCTGACACAACATGGGCAAAAGATGTTAACAGTACTACATCCCACCTGTATGATGTCAGGGTGGTATTGGTAACATATCATGCAGTACAGTCTGCCTCCCATTGGAAATGTAAAATGTGGAAGCCATCAACATCCCCAGGATACAGATACACAGACACAGATATGCAGATACAGATATACATATATACATATATAAATATATATAGATATCCATGTGACTACACATACAGATGCAGATATATGTACAGAAAGATACATATGTAGAAGGTGCACACAATATGGAACAGTCTCTATGCCTACAGTTAACACCTGAACAACTGGACACTGTATGGGTCACCCATACAAGTGACAATTGCTGCCCGCAACATATACCCACAGAGAGGTCATAGGAAAAAACACCACACACAGGTTTGCAGAAATGGAAAAACTTTAATTGTGTACTATTACAGTTCTACATGCCATGTCATATAGCTGTTCAGACACTGACATCCATATAAACAGAGTAATGCAACTGTGAACCAGTTATACTAATACAGTAGTCTGGAAAGGTCAACAACTGTTGCTGTCCAGGCCAAGACCTTCAAACTGTACAATAGTGAGGACTGACTGGGCCACAGGATACCAAACAATCAACAGTATGTAATGCAGGTGTATAGTTCAGCAGCCTCTAGCTACACTCTGTACAAAATCACTAGGTGGTAAAGACATTATGTGACCAAATGATTTGTAACTGTTACATAATAAGGCATAACTGACACCATCACAAGCACACTGACAAACAGAACAGTCTGTATGGCAGGAGGCAGTAGGCTTGCTTTAACCCAATTTATGAAAATAATGTAAATATAGGTGAAATATATGGTACTGTTCATGCAGATACCTTAAGACAGCTCACCCCTGATACCCCCACATTTTTTAACAGCCTAGGTCATTTATGGTGCCCCCTAGACTCAATAATACAGGGCCATATACCACTATTACATACACTGGTGGATGAACTGCATAAGAGCACATATGGATTGTGTAGGTGATGCCCACACTTATATGGCCCCAGCCCCACCGTATGTGTGAGGGATACAACAGCAGTGGACTGATGGCAGCAATGGCACACTGTGATATACTCACAGCCCACTACAGAACAACCCTCGACAGCATGTCATATGTGCAAAGTTTGGTATGTAGGTGAAGGACAGAGGCTGGAACACAGGCAGAAATGTGGAAAACTGTTGCCATACACCAAGCAACTTGCTGGTGTTACATGATAGTATGCAACATACCCTTAGTCAGAGAATTGAGGTTAGAAACAGAAATGGATGTAGCCATGTACTGATAGCTCTCAACACACACACACTGCCAGTGAAATATCTGACACAGTTCCTGTGTGGTGGACATACAACACATGATAGGCACACCTCTGGTCACCAAGAGGATAGGCCCACAGTTGAGAGCTATGCAGACAGACTGCATTCCAAGGTAAACTAGTATGTACACACACACCCTGTAACATCAGTACTATACAAAGCATAACACAACTCTACTCATACTATGTCTGTAGTTCCTGAACCTCCTATAAATATGTAGCTGCCCTGAGTGTGCCAGTTCTCCTGTAAGAGCTATTTCTTCCTGCTGTCAGATTCCCACAAACAGGAAGGATGTCCATCACACAGGAAATGTAAAGGGACCACACCCACATGATGTAGGGGTTTAGAGTAGGTGGCTGCCATGACAGTGGTAATTGGAAATACTACACATGTGTAATCATAGATATATGGCAATCTGGATAATAATATGTACATATATTTCCACCATATGTTTTGGACATGGAGTGTAGCCTTACCCCAGCCTCTATAGTCACACAGTCATAGTTCAAGGGGATGTGAGGTACGTACAGCAGGTATATTAGTAGACTATTGCTACTGTCATTGGAATTGTCTTCACATACATGGTTTGTGTTGGAGGTCACATCTGCTTACAACATGTGTGCCATTGGCTACTGACAGACATCCTAAGGACATCATAGTAAAGTACCTCTGCTAGTATGTAATGCCCCTGTGGACTGCAGCAGGGATATGTGGACAGTCTGACACACTCTGTACTGTCCAGAGGTATACAAGTAACCACTTAGCGCTAAACATGTGTACCATGCCTGACAATATGGAGTTAGTCAGCCATGTAGATGGGTATAACACATAATGACTGGACTACATTTGCCACCATAGGTTTTGCATTCACACACCCCTGTCTGACCTGACACATAATAACCGCTGGTACAGGGGTGCCATGGCCAAATACTACCCATTAGATATTGACATACAGCATACCACTGCTCTGTCTGACATACATGACTGTTAAGGGAGGCTTGACAGCAGTACATCTGGCAAGTATCTGCACATGACATCTCACTGGGTAAGTACACTAAGCTGCTAGGCATGTAACAGTGAACTGTGCAGGCTACAGGCAGACTGCCTCAACACTGGCATACATCTCCTATCGGGGAATGCACATGACTTGCATATATAGCAGGCTCTACATGGATGTCACAGCACAGGGTAAGATACACCTGTGTAAAAGTGCATAACCACAACCAATATGAACACAGCCACAACCATATATGTTAAGCTAGCATAATATTACAGTATATGGACTATCTGTTCGACACCATCCTCATATGGGCCACTTACAGACTGACCCTACATATACTGGGCTGCTACACAGTTTGCTCTGATGGCTGTCTGTGGTATGGGACATGTGTGTGTATGGCCCTACAAACATGTATGCCAATACAGTACCATACAGTAGAGCAGCATGTAACATCAGATAGGACGGGACCTAGAACAATGACATCTACCACAATCTGTACACAGGCTAAAGTACAAATTAACAATACACACACTGTGGACATTCACCATAACTGCACAGTCCTCTGTACTGTACATACATCCACAGAATGTCCAGGTTATGTCATCAAATATAACCCCTACTGTACATAACATGTGTAGCAGTCTGATATCTCACTGGCTTGTTATCAGATATGATGACACTAATTATGGTGTACAGCACATATGCACCACTTCATGCACAACATAAGTACACAGGTTGACAGAGTTGTGGCTGGAAGCACATACACAGGGCCAATAATGACATGTTGCTGTGATAACCTCATATATTTACTGTTGTAACAGGGTTTGCTACAACATATGTCCTATGAGGGATATGAAGCCAGTAACTATCATGGCTTTCACCATCTACAGACTGCAATCCTCACACTATCTTCCGCAGTCCACAGATAGATGCGCCATAGGTAACACATGAAACCAAAGGCAAAACACACTTCCCTGTCTGCAGATGACCCTGTAGATGGGGATTCCTCATAAACATGGAACTGGCATGACAGGTATTCAAACATGTAGGACAGTCATATCCACACACACAAACACACACACACTGTTAAACCAACAGCACTCCAAATGCAGTATAGCAGCACTTACACTCTGTAGTCAGGTCAGGCACATCCCCCTCATGTGTGTTGTATGGTTTCTACGGTGTATGTTGCTAGAGGTAAATCCCCAATCCATCTGAGATGCTGTTTGCCAAACAACAGATCTAGTTCCTGTTCACAGTGAATGAAAAGGGCTAACACCATCATGATGTTCCTAGATACTGGAGTGTGTTTCCATGCAATTGGCTATGGGAATGTCACCACAGCTGTTCCACATGCAATCAGCTAGAGGAGGGCTGCAATTCAGGCAGAGGCCATCAGCTGATCATGAGCATCACTTAAAATACACATGCTGCTACCAAGCAAAGCAGGTATAGGTCTCCACATCTACCAGAGAGGGAGTGGGAGAGGCAGACAGAAGAAAAGACAAGTCAGGGAGGGGTGGGAGAGTAAAACCTAAGCATGTTTGTGTTCCACACCTACCAGCACAAAGTATCAAACCCCTGACAACTATGTAGTGCTATCACAGTTCTATGCAGTTATTGGATATGCCACATGTATTACCTGTTGTGGAGCCTTCAGAACATATATGTGATGGTGACTGACATCTACAACAGTGATATTGTAGCTATATGGGGGGTGACATACACGTGCCTGTCCGCATGAATAGGTGCAGCATCAACACAGCCACACTCTCACAGGGATGCACAAACATTGACACACTTGGTAGGGCCAAAATTACAAGTCATCAGTAGTTGGATTGCCACAACACATCACTGTGCAGGTATCGCATGCACCACACGGGTAATATGGGGGCTGTATGGGCAAAGGGCATGAGGAGGTGTCTGACATAAGACAGCATGCTTCAGTATGCCCATGGGGGTTGTAGGGATTGTGGATGTGAACATATGCACCATACAGCACACACACAAACACAAAGGGTGCCAGTACTGACATGCATGGGTGCATGTCTGCACGGGTGTGTGGTGGTCAACTGTGCCAGATGGCTGTACAAGGCTAGGCAATGTGTATAGCTTGGCATCAGGTCATATGACAATGGTCTGCATTGCGCTCAGGGCTGTAGTGTCTGCATTTGCCCACACACGTGGGTATTCTATCTCCCATCCAGTCACCTGGGTGACTATAGTGTGTGGCCAATGCTGTGCATCACTTGCCATGTATGTGTTCCTTAGTCCATGACATGGATGGTGTCTGGGATGTACACACTTTCCACATGCTTGTACAGTCACATGTGGAACTGCACCTGGGGTGTCTGGCTCATGTTGTGAACACAGATTATTATCAGATGTGCCAGTCTTGCTCACCTGTGGCAGGAACTGGTAATGGCCAGCAGATTTACCCTGCACCTACATTGATAGCATGCTAACGGCATTCTTGGTGTCACTGGCATCTGTCAATACAGGGCATGTTGTCAGGCATGGTATATCATTTGTGGGTCACATGTGATGGCACCACAGGTGTTAGGTGTTCATTGGGGAACATGGTGAAGGTGCATTGTCTGCATTTATGTGCATATTGGACAGATGGACAGGGTGCCATGCCCTCTGTAGCCCACAGCTATCACCCCATAGTTACTATCAGTGGCTAATATGCAGTGTGCTACCCACATACTGGCTGTTGCCTAGGCATGTGCGTATGTATGAGACATTGGTTGAGAGTGTGCTCTGGGTAATACTGGGGCTGTTAACTGGGATTGCCTGGCTTTGATGTCACATGTATGGGTATGGCTTTGTACCCTAACCTCTCAGCTATTTCACATCTGTTATACCTCTATGGTGGACATAGCACTATATAGTAGGGCCACCATATAAGAAATATGCAAAACCCACTCCACATTGGCCACAGGTGTCACAAACTCACAACCACCTCCACACAGGATACAAGTTACAAACACGCACACACATACACACACACACACACACACACACACACAACTGTCATGTCAGGGAGTAGAACCCCTACCTAATTAGTTTATTACACTACAGCACTATCCAGTTATAGTACACGCCACAGAGATTACTGGTGTACTCCTTCCCCAAAGGTGTATATCACATTGGATGACATCAGCAGGATTGCTAAAGTAAGCCATATGAAATGTATTACATGTGACTAGCCTAATATGCATTGATCCCTACACAAACAGTGACAAACACACAAACATCCACAACCGACATGGGTGGGTATAGAACACCTAACATAGGTCTATATCACACTATGGCATGGAGCTGTTATAGGACGCACCATGGGGATTACTGGAGAATGCATTCCCCAAAGGTGTATTTCACAATGAATGACATCAGCAGGATTGCCAAAGTAGGCCAGTTGAAATGTACTGAGTGTGACCAGCCTATAATGCATTGCTCTGTACACAGACATTGAAACACACACAAAACATCCAAAACTGCCATGGGTGGAGAGAGAACCCTACCACAGTTCTAAATCACACTACAGCAGCACACAGTTATGGCACGCACTATGGAGATTACTGGGCTACAGCTTTCCCAGAGGTGTATTTCTAGGTGGGTGACATCAGCAGCCTTGCCAAAGTTGAGTATACAAATTGCAAGGAGTGTGAGCACCCTAAAAAGCATTGCTCTCTACACAGAGAGGGTCAGACAGACACACACTTGGCATGTTTGAGATTAGAACACCTACTTAACTACTTTATCACACTACAGCAGTACCCAGTTACAGGACACGCTGCAGAGATTACTGGGCTACAATTTTCCCACAGGTATATTTCTAGGTGGGTGACATCAGCAGCCTTGCCAAAGTTGAGTATATGAATTGTAAGGAGTGTGAGTACCCTGAAAAGTATTTCTCTCTACACAGACAGGGCCAGACAGATACACACACACACACACACACACACACACACACACACACACACACACACACACACACACACACACACACACACACACACACACACACACACACACAGACACACACACACACACACACACGCTATGGAGATTACTGGGCTACAACCTTCCCAGAGGTGTATTTCTAGGTGGGTAACATCAGCAGCCTTGCCACAGTTAAGTATATGAATGGTAAAGAGTGTGAGTATCCTAAAATGCATTGCTCTCTACACAGTCAGACAAACACACACACAGACACACACTTGGCATGTCTGGAGTTAGGACTCCTACCTAACTAGTTTATCACACTACAGCAGTACACAGGTATGGGACACACCATGAAGATTACTGGGCTACAACTTTCCCAAAGGTGTATTTCACATTGGATGACCTCAGCATGCTTGTCATAGTAGTGCTATGGGGAGGGCAGTGTGTGTGCATGGGCCATAACCCATTCATTTAGGGGTTGACACGCCACATGCGGGCACACATGGGGTCATATTTCACAGGTACGTGTATATAGCTGCTATATGACTACTTCCTTGTACAGTCATGTTGCACAGCTGGCACATGATCCACATAGTCTGTAATGCTGACAGATACTGGTGGCTACTATCTGCAGTGAGTGACATCTGCACCTCATGTGTTTGGGGCCCTTTGGCTGTGTGCTGGGTGGGACAAGCCTGGATGGCTCCTTGTCACAGTCACACTCTTCCACACATCTACATATGTCTACCTTTGGCTTATTATACTGTGTTGTCCAGACATATATGTCTGTATTCCTATCCACTGTGTGTGAAAGGCATGAGTGGTGCATACTGATGAGTGTCTGCACTAACAACTGCAACTGCCAGATATGTCTGGTCCACTGGCATTTGCAGACATGGCCTTCATGTGTTTACATGTGTGAGCATGCCCAGTATGACCTTTCAGTATGTTGTTGACTGACCTTGCCTTCATTTGTCTAAGTGTGTGAGCATGTCCAGTATGGCTGTCTGTATTGAATGTGTGGATCATGTCCAGGTAGTTTGTGCTGCAGTGCTGACCTTTGTGTTGTACACCGACAGGTAGCATGGTGTCTCTGCAGGGTATCCATCGATCATTTGGCTTTGACTGTTATCTCTTTTCTGCATAGCAGGGGCAGCACACCTGACTGTTCCTACATTTCTACACAGGAGTGGGGGGCACACCTGACTGTTATTGCATTATTATGTAGTATGGGGGGGGCACATCTGACTATTACTACATTCTACACAGGATGGGGGGGCACACCGGACTGTTATTACATTACTATGTAGGATGAGGGGGAGGCACACCTGACTTTTTCTACATTTCTACACAGGACTGATGGGGCACACCTGACTGTTATTACATTACTATGTAGGATGAGGGGACACACCTGTCTATTTCTACATTTCAACACAGGGTTGGGGGGCACACCTGACTGTTATTACATTACTATGTAGGATGTGGGAGGCACACAAGACACTTGTACACATTTGCTATGACTGTACTGGTATGTCAGGTACTCCATTTCATTCTGTATTGCTAACTATCATGCTGACTAGAGGCATACCACTGTACTACAGATCATGGCTTTGGTTGCCCTACATATTATTGTCTGACTTCCTACCCTTCAGAACTAACATCCCACTGCCTGCCCTGCTGTGGTCTGTCTGTGTAGGCCTATGGGTAGGTTAACCATAGCCATTATTCAGGGGCCATGGCACAGGCTCTCTTTGGGTTTGTCTACACCTGTCCTGCTGGCTGAGAGTGTTGTTGGGTATGTGAACCATCCTGACTGGCATATGTGGGTCATATGGACACACATGTTGATCAGCACATTTCCTGCAGTGGGTTTAGTCACCCTGTGTAGCACTGGCTACTATGGCAACTCCAATATATGTTACAGATGTCATGGTGCCACTATGGGTATCTACTGTCTGCTGTCGTAATATTCAGCCACCCAATTCCCTTGCATGCTCACCTCCATACCATAGCTACAGGTAACACTACATTCTACTCCATTTGTTAATTGGTAGGTTGATTGACTTACCTTGAGGGTGTGCCGGACTTGCAGATGGTGCTGGAGGGCTGCCTATGTTGGATGCACATAGTACAATCCCTATACATGGTTGAGCACAGGTAGTGTCATGTTTGGCATCCCTTTTACTGTATGTGTGAGTCAGAGAGAGGTGTAATTCCCTGGGTCCCTACTGTGTCAGTGCATGTGCTATGCATTGCATCTTTGCCAAAGCCCGGGCATACTGGGTACGCCTCCTTCTGCCTACTGGGGCAGGCTCAGTTTGTTCCTCCTCTGGGTCACTCTGTGCCTGTGCAGGCTTTGGCATTGGTGGTGGGCTGTGTGGCACTGCCCCATGCTGTTCCTGCTGCAGCTATTTCCACAGGAGCATATTGTGTAGCATAGCACATACCATAACAATTTGGGTACATGTAGCAGATTAATACTGCAAGGCTCCACTGGATGTGTCCAGTCACTGTAACCATGACCTGAGCATCCCAATCACATGCTCTATTATATGTCTGGCCTGTGCGTGTGCCTCATTATGGAGTTGTTGTTCAGGTGTGTGTGCATTTCTGATGGGTGTCATCAGCCACGGCTCCAGTGTGTATCCAGCATCCCCTACTAGGTGACCGTAGTGGATGTCCCCATTGGCAAATCTCCATTACAGATGCGTCAGGTAGGTACCATACCTACTTACTTTCTATGAACACCTTAACTACCTACACTTTCATAACCCCATTAAACAAACTTCCACACCAACACCTTTCACCGCTCATAGCCATAATTATGCATCCCATCTACCGAAGTATTTACCAGCCAAATTTCATAGACTCACTCACATCACATACCTCAACCCTAAAGCTAGAAAACCCCAGAACTTACTATGTAAAGGCTTACTTCACAATCTGGTAATACAAGTCCACTCCCTAATTGATGGTGACATACACCCAAACCCCATCCCAAATTCTACCACTACCACAAAGCCTAACACCCCAACCTCTATTAATGCACATCTGCTTAATAGACCCACTAACTTTCTCCTTATAGCCCATCTAAATATTCAAAGCATAAATAATAAAGTTGCCCACCTACACGGCCTCATGGATGTACATTCATTTGACATCCTCTGTCTCTCTGAAACATGGCTCAAGCCAACAATACAAGCTACTACTGTTATTCCCCCAGGTTACAGTATCCTGCGACTTGACCACAACTCTAAACAAGGTGGAGGTGTAGCTATTTTATATAAATCTGAATTACAAGTCACCTCCATAGACTCTAAACCTCCTCTAACTAGCAATGCAGAAATTCTTATCTCCAATATTCAACTCAACAAATGTAAATCCATCTATATAATCAATATCTACCTTCCCCCAGGCAATAATATCAACACCTTAGAGGCCATCCTAAGTTGGCTATCCACCACCTACCCCCAAGAAACCACAATTCTTGGTGACTTTAATATAAACTGGATGAGCTGTACATCTCAACAGCCTTCTACCCATATCAACCTACATGGTTTTACACAAACTATTACAGCCCCCACTAGAACCAATAAACATAATAACAATCACAGCACCCTAAATTGGGTCCTCACAAATAGTCATCATCAATCTTATAAAGTAGGTACCCTCCCTGAAGATATAAGTGATCACTCACTCACCTTCTTAATCAGGTATAAGAGTGACATCCCAAACCCAAACATTTATAAAAAACAAGGTCTAACAAAAAGTTTAAACCCAACAGCTTTCAAAAATAGCTTTTAGCCTGCAACTGGTCACCCCTGAAACACCTACCATTAGAAGATGCCATTAACTACTTTAATTCTAAATTTTTAGCCATCCTAGACTACCATGCCCCAACACGAATAATAAGAAGCAGATCGAAACCAGCAGCATGGCTCTCCAAAACTACAAAACAAAATATCCTCCATAGAAAAAAACTCTGGGCTAGGTGGTGGATAACCAAAAGTCCAACAGATCAACTAAAGTTTAGACAATTAAGAAATGAAACTAAAAAAGCCATATTGACTGACAAAAAAAAACTTTTACTGTCATCTCCAACAAACCCACCAAAATAAACCTCAAAAATTCTGGTCTGGTATCAATAAACTTTTACACCCAGGTCGCTCTATTACATCCACCCCCACAGGCTCTAATCTCAACAGCCCTATCCAAATTGCCAATGCTTTTAACACTTTTTTCACAGACACCATTCAATCTTTGGCCAGTCAACTATCCCCTAACACTACATCTTCGTCTACTGATATCTCTAACAGCCCCCCACTATTTCAATTTCAACCTGTTCCTACATCCTTTGTCTGCACCCTTATTCAAAAACTTAAACCCACCACCCTCTCTGCAGACCAACTACCTGCAGAATACCTGCAAAAAGCCGCTAAAACTATACCCTACCCCATATCCATCCTCATTAACAGAACTATTTCTGAAGGAACTATCCCATCAATCTGGAAAATCTCACATATCATCCCCCTGCATAAAGGTGGTAATTCCAAAGATTTTTCTAACTATAGGCCTATAGCCATATTATCCCAACTGGCAAAAATCATGGAAAAGTGCATTCATAAGCAACTATTAAATCACCTACTAGAAAACAACCTACTAGCTACCTGCCAACATGGCTTCAGACCATTTCATAGCACCACCTCTGCTCTCTTATCCTTCACTGACTGTATTAATAAAAATCGTAATAATGATGCTCTATCCTCGGCCCTCTTCATTGATTTGTCAAAAGCCTTCGACATGGTCAATCACCTGCTACTCATAAATATACTTAGAAACTTCTCACTGGATCCACTTGCTATACAGTGGTTCCAATCCTATTTAAATAACAGGCAACAGGCTGTATTATGGGAGAATAACTTGTCTTCCCACCTCCCAGTTGCCCTTGGTGTCCCTCAAGGCTCCATATTGGGTCCTCTCCTCTTTTATATTTTTACTAACAACCTACACTCTGTATTACCTCAAGCTACCTGTATCCAATATGCAGATGATTCCACATTAATATGCTCAGCCTCTTCACCATCACAACTTCAGTCCCTAACCCAAGATATGTTTTGCAGAGTGGAGAATTGGCTTCTTCACCGATGTCTCATCCTGAACCCAAACAAAACAAAAATGCTACTATTTACTCACACCCGCAGAGCCTCCCCACTGCACTTCACTGTCACATCTAGAAATGGTACAATTATATCTCCCTATTCTACCACAAAACTACTTGGAGTACTAATTGACAACAACCTTACCTCTGAGCCACATATTAACAACACAATAAAAACAATAAACAAGAAACTAGGCTCCCTCTACAGGATCAAACCCTTTCTGACTCCACTAGCTAGGACCACCATTGCCCGCACCCACTTAATCTTAACCCTACTATATGCGTCCCCTATCTATACTAAACTATGTAAAAGCAATCTACAATAACATTGCCAGATTTGCTACTGGGTCTACCTATAGAACACATCATTGCAATAATCTTTATCAACTCGGATGGTTAGAGTTGTCAAATCTTATTCTGTTGAACCAACTAACTATTGCCCATACGATTCTGTATCAACCTACAAATACTCCAATAATCTCTAACCTAATCACCCCCTACAATAACCTAAAGACCCTGTGGTCTTCAAATAAATTATTAGTAAAGATAAGTAAAACCAACAATCTAGCCGGAGACTCACTGTTCTCTAACACACTGGGTAAAACCTGGAACACCCTCCCTAATGACCTAGCCTCCCTACCTACAATTACCCTATTTAAAACCAAACTCAAACCATACCTTAAATTACACTGGCTATGCCCCTGTGCAAAGCCAGACTACCTACCTCCCTTGTCTACAGACACTAATCCTCTCAATCACCTAATCTCATTAATATTTTACTAACAATAATGTGTGTGGAATCCTTTTAGTTTAAAAGTGCCCTATTTCACTTACCTTTATGTATTTTCTGACGTATATCCATACTTATGTAACTAGGAATGTATTCTTTGTAACTAGGAATGCATGTTTTTCCTTGCTCATAAACTAATATGTAATGTACTGTTATAATTTGTCTAAACTTGCTATTGTACCTGTGTTTCTGTAATACTATTCTGATGTGCGGAGCTTTTCTCCCTGGGCCTCCACTGAAAATGGACATATATCCAGCTGGACCAGCCTGGTCAACAGATGTAAAATAAAATAAATAAATAAATATGTGGGAATCGTCATAGCTTCCAGGGCAGCCAGCATACACATTCATTATAATACCCAGGGCATTACATACGACCTGCAGCTGATGGAGGGGGTGCCCTTGCAGTTGATGTAGGCCCTATGCTGCTCACTGGATGGTGCTTTGATGCTATGTACATGCAGTCTATAGCACCCACTACCCCAGGGTATTCTGCTATTTGGTGGAAGAGATGCATATTGCTGGTCAACACCTCATGGGTATTGTTGAAATATACATGCTCACTGGCATGTGCTGACATGGCATCCAGGAACAGGTGGAATACTCTGGATGCTGATGCCTGTGAGATCCCCATGATATCCCCAGTTGTGCTTTGGGAGGTATCTGTGGCTAGTATACCTAGGCCTACACATACCTTGGTATCCACTGGGATGGGTTCCTCTCGGTCAGCTTGGTGTGTTAGGTGTGGCTAGCACAACTCAACAATTTGCTCAAAGAGGTCTCTGTTCACCCTATAGTGCTCCACTATCTCTAGCTCATGTAGCTCCTGGTAGGTTACCCTGGGTCTGTACACCCTTCTCCATCTCCTCACTGTGGGTTGTTCGGCAGCATTCACATCTTCACCACCCTCAGCCTCTTGCACATATTGTTCTATGTTGCCTGCTGCAGCCCTTCTCATTTTGTAGGTTTGTTTGTTAAAATGTCCCCACTTGTATACATAGGTGGTGTAGTGTGTGGGAAAAACCAGAGGGGAAGGTGTTTGCTTAGTTTATAGTAGTGTTCTGGGCTGGGCTGGGCTGACCTGCTGCCCATGTAATTGGCTGATTCTGATACATTTCACCTGCTAGCTAAGCTAGTTCTCCTTGACTATCTTCCTACTACTGTTTTCCCTTCCCATTGCCTCCCTGTTTAAGCCTGTGTGTGTGCCACACAGAGTGCTCTAATCTGCACACTGCTGCTATTTCCTGGTTTAACTTCTTTTTTCTTCCTGTAAAATCCAGTGCATGACGCACACACCCGCTTAGGCTTTGTGAAGAGTGCTAGGCAGGTTTAGACACACCCCCTAGCCGTGCTAAGCTAGGAGAAAACCCGAGCCACAGGGCTCCAATCCACTTACAGTATGCCTGTCACACACCCCATGATGTCACCTACCTCCTAGGCTTGCACCAAGCTATTCCTACTGTTATACAGTTGGGACCTGACTCACATGCTGAGGAAAACTGGGATTCACTATCCTTCCCCTCATTTGCGTAGGATTGCCTGCTAATACATAGTTACATGTCTCACGCTGAGCCTCATCCCTTAGCAACCACTACTCACTGGCCAAGTTATCTTCTGCCTGCCATTGACTTACAAGGTAGAATACTGATTTTAGTTAAAATGCTTATTTTAGGTTTATTGTATTATTTTCCCCCGATCCCATTTGCATGCTGCTGCCCTATACTTAAACAGCCGAGATCGGCTAAAAAAAAATAAAAGTTGTTTTTTTTTATTTATTTTTTTATTTGTTTGCATTGCCAATGGCCTTATACTTGGCCATTGGCATGCTTACTACCTGATATGCAGCCTTTATCCAGAGCTGTCATAGCTCCGTTTTGGATTTTGCAGAAATGTACTCGGTTACTAACCGAGTACATTTCTGCAGATAGCACTAGTCTTGCACGGACTGTTGCAAGCTTCCTGGATTGCAAAATCACCTCATTTGCATGGATTTCACCAGCAAATTGGGTGATTTGCATACCAGGGCTTAGTCTGTGTAAGATTAGTGCAGGAGTGCTCGTGCATGCCCCTGCAGGCTGTTCCTGGATCGCACAGCAAACATATTGCCTGCTTAAGCTCCTGCACCGATCTTGCACTCCATGCAAGCTTTTGAGAATCCAGGGGTTTATAAATATTGATCTAATACACTTAGCTGATAGCAAAGTAGGTTTTGCATTCATAGGAATACTCTGAAGGATATGACATCTGACATTCAAATGTATGCTATTCTGTTATGACTTCGGTTTTTCCTGATTTGCCAGACAAAACACAACTGTTTGAGAAAATGACTACAAATATAAGGCAAACATGTGGTCAGTCTGCAAAACTCTGGACAGTTGAAAGGTATGAGCTCAGTATATAACATATGAGTTCAGCACACACTTCTGCACCAGTTGTTTACTATGCACATACCCTATTCAGGTCTCTTACATTTGTATGACAAGTATATGTATCATAGTAGTATTCAGAAGTTACATATGAATATTTACAACATACCAGGTAGCTGGCATGGCAGTGCCACAGTCAGTATTGTACAACAGATACTCCAGTAGTAATCATATGTGAGCTGACATTTGCTGAGGTGACTCAGGGGCCAGAGCTGTGATCTATGTCACTGTAGACGGAGCCAGCAAGGATGGCCATAGGTGCTGGACAGCAATATGTTAGTCCAGCAAGTCTTGTTGAGACCTATTTTTAACTTCCTATTTCCCATTATTGCACCCCCCTTCTGCATTCCATTACATGCTTAGTTGCTTGACATACCTGCTATAGTGCTGTAGTGCTTTCTCAGAGTAATCCAGAACTGTAGCTTTCTGTATTCACAGTCTGTCTTTGCATAAAAAGGTTCAGACCTGTTTTGCGTAGGCTGGGCTGGGAAGAAAAAAGAAGTTAAACCAGGAAATAGTTTTCCTTTTGTAGGTAATGATCATGAGCAAGTGATGGTCTGTGCACCGATTGGTGTCTCCCACTTGCTAACTGTATCTAGAGCAGCTGGGTTGTCTTTCCATTAGCCAATGGGATGGCAGCACATTGCTATAAGTAAGTCCTTCATGTGGGCATTGCCCCTTTTCCTTGTCTATGAGGATTACATTATGAAGGTGTGAGAGCTACAGCATCACAGAGGGTAGGTGGAAATACTGTCCACTGTTTGGATTGAAGTGCTATGTCCACAGTTTTTCATGCTGTGTCTGCATACCTATCAGCCTCTTAGCACAATAAATGTGGAAAAAGCCCATCAAAATGGGGGGACAAAGTTCCAGAATTAGGGACAGGTTGTAAGCATTGCTGTTATACAATTAGAAACTTGCCAGATTAACAGGATTTGTCTGGACATGCATTTTCTGTGTGATTTGAAGTCTGACAATGATATATATCACATACCTCTCAACTGTCTAGATTTTTGCAGAATGTCCAGAGGTTTGCCTCTTGTGTTTGGTCTGCTCCTCATAAAATTGTTATTTTTGGCAAATCACTAGGATGATCTGAGGACTGAAGTCATTAAATAATAACATCCATTTGTGTTTCAGACTTCATATCCTTCAGAAAAATTATATTAAAACAAACCCCGTCACTCCAGCAACCTTTTCAATTTATAACACCAGTATTTAAAATATGTCTCTATTTTGGGTCCCAGTCCCCCAAGTATGTTAGGCTTTGTCCAGATGTCTTGCTCTAAGATGTTCATAGGTATGGTATATCATTATTTAGTGACTTCACTCCTGATATCATCCCAGTGATTTAGCAGAATCCCAGAAATGTTATGAGGAAGATATAATAAATATGGAACCAAACCCTGGACATTCTGTGGAAATCTGTACTATTGAGAGTTATGTATGTCTGGCCATTGTTAACAGACTTTCAAGATTGTGTAGCAGTGTAGTGTGTAAATGTTTGTTAGGCTGAGTAGGGAGAGGGGCAGATGTGAGTGTCATGTATCATTTTCTATCTGACTGTGCATGCTGCTACAGTTGCTGGTGGTCTATTAGCTGTATATGTTTGTAGGGGCAGACTGAGAAATGTCCCTTAAAATTTCAGGATTCCAAGTACACTGTGACTTGGGGGGAGTATAAATATAGGACTAATGTGTGACTGGCAATCAAGATATGTTTGTTCAAACAGTCATTATACTCTAGAGGTCAGTTGGCTTACTGGTATGTTGGTTTGACTGTAGTGCAAATGGTTGTGGGTAGACAATTTCTCACTGATGTCTGTTTTTCCCTACAGTTATATCCCTGTAGTGCGTGATATATTTGCAAATGCATGAGCAATTCCCCAAAGCTGATTTGGTGTAGTGTTGTGTTGGTCTGACTGTAGTTTAGAAGGTGCTGTTGAAATGGTTGTCAGCTCTCAGTGTTTTTTTCCCTGATGTTACATGACTGCACTTATACTTTTCAACTGTCCAGATTTTCATAGAATGTCCAGATGTTTGGCTCATATTTTTCGTCTGTTCCCCATAACTGTTGTGGATTTCTGACAAATCACTTGGATGATGTGAGAATTTAAGTCACTAAAGAATGACAAGCATTTGTGTTTCAGACTTTAAATCTTTCAGAAAATATATTTAAAGCAAATTGTGTTTCTCTAGCAACTTTCTAAGCTTATAAAAATCCATATTTAAAATATGACCCTATTTTTGAGCCTTTGTCCCCTCACTTTGTCAGGCTTATTCAGATTTCTTGCACTAAGAGGTTGAGAGATATGACTGCATTTCATGATATATATATATATATATATATATATATATATATATATATATATATATATATATGTAGATACACACACACACACACACACACACACACACACACACACACACACACACACACACACACACACACACACAAAAGCATTACCAGTTCTAGAGAGTTTCTTCAATAATGTTAGACGTCCATAATGCATGATATATTTACTGAAGCACTAATAATAATAATTCTCACATCTCATGTGGTGTAGTGATAGTCACTTTGACTGCAGTGCACAGAGTCCTGTGTTTAAGACTTTGCAGGACTGGTTGTTTTTGTTGCTAGGCAGAACAGTAGCTGAATGAGATAGAGTGATTAAAGCAGTTTTAAGTGGATTTGTGTGATGTTAAGCAATGCCAAAAGGTGCTTAGTCCTGCTTGGCTTCGCTTAGCGCTGCATATTCCCACTTAAACCCATGCTAATTTCCAAAAAAGAAAAGAAAAAATGGTGATAGGAAAGTGGTGAAATGGGGGCAAGCAGGGGGTAAAACAATAGGAAAAGCAGCTAGGGATGTGCAGGATGGGTGTCGGAAAGGACCATAGATCTACATTTCTTCTGCAGCAACATCTGTGAATGATGTGGAAAGTTTGGAATTTACAGCCTCACATCCCACAGGGAGGGGTGTTTGCAACATACAGTTGTAGAGTAATTTGAGGGTAGATTGATTTACGTCACTGTACAAAGGAGCAAAATGTAGAGTTATGTATGAGGCAATGATTTTTATTTTTTGTGAGACAGATGCCCCCTTTTTTTTTTTAAGGTAAGAGTGGGATTTTGGAAAAAGGCTGTAGGTATGTATGTTTGCGGAGGTATGTCGGTTAGGATATATTGCATTTTCAGACAGAAAAGACACAAAAGACAGCAGACAGAGGTGATATTTGACACATGAGGGGGTAAACACCTTGGATGGGGAGGGTGGATGGGAATCAGAGGCCCATGAGCCCCCAGATTGGTACAGTGGCACTGAGATACCCACCCATGGGCAATCACCACTGCACCTTCACAGCCCAGAAGGTGTCTGTACTGGGGGCTGGACAACAGTAGCAGGCTGCCCCTCAAGATGCCCCAGTCTGCCCTCGATCTGGCACAGTTGTACATCCAAGTCTTGCTGGATAACCCTACACACCATGCCAAGAACTGTCTGCAGGTGACAGGTTCCCCTCTGTGCCCGCACTCATGCCCAGGGGAGGGACAGGCCCCATCCCCTGAGGTGGTTCCAATCGAGGGTGGTGCATGACCAGCAGAGGGGACAGTTCCAGGTTGGGTCCTAAATGTGCTGAGGCCCAATGCCATGGCCAGATGAGGTGGAACAGGTGGATCTGTCTCGAATGGCCTTCCCAAACATGCTATTGTGTTGAGGATTTACAAAATAGGTTCATAGGTTCATAGGTTGGTACTGGGCTATCTGCCCAAAGGCAAATTTTAGCCCAGCCACATTGTGCGGTATTCACTGCCCCTTTAGTAGTTCCCTAGACCCTTGTACTAGCAGCTAGTACCCTTGGCCCCTATCTAGTAGTGCTGTTGGTGTGATTCCCCGGTGTGAACCTTCTGTTACCCATCCACTCATCAAGGTTCCTCTTGAAGAGTGTAGTGAGGTGCTCTGTCTTATGTAGATCAGGACCCTGTTCCATAGTAAGGGAAGTTTCTGCGAAGGGAATCTATCCCTCCAGCATGTTCTATTCATTGTTGTGTTGAGGTTTATATCCCTAGAGCATGTAGCTCGAGTAGATTTGGTTTTGCTAAGATGGAGCATGTTCAACAATTCTGGGTTGGACATGGCTCTGTACGTTAGACAGAGATCGCCTCTGAGAAAGCGGTATGCAACAGAGAACAGTCTTAGCTTTTTCAATTGTGCTGCACAGGGCAACTGTTTGAGGCCAGTAATCCTCTTGGTTAGGTACCTCTGTGGTCTCTCCAGCTGCTGGAAATGTCTTGCCAGGTACATTCCAATTGGTGCATTGTACTCAATAATGGGTCAGATGAGGGAAGAGTAGAGGGGCACCATTACATCCTTAGATCTTGATGCAAACCCTTTAGTGATCATATGGGTCACATAGAAGGATTTTCTAACCACTTTGGCAACATGGTTATCAAAGGAAAGCTGACTATCTACTTGGGTCCCTAGATCCCTTATTTCTTCTTCAGATTTCAGGGGATTACCTCCTATGTTGTAGTTTGCGGGTACTCTGTTTTTTTCAAAGGGGATTACTACGCATTTTTTTGCATTTAGCTTGAGATCATGGCTTTGCCACCATGCAACAATCTCATTTAGTCCCTTCTGGAGGATCTCCATGTCAGCCGGAGACTCTATTATAGCATCCAGTTTGCAGTCATCCACAAACTTAGTCAGCCACAGCCCTTCCGTGCTTGCCTGCACTTCTGAGAAGTATATGCCAAACAGGAGGGGCCCCAGGACAGATCCCTGAGGCACACCACTCATTACTGGTCTGGATTCAGACATAGATCCCACTACTCTTACTTTATGAGATCTGTCTGAGAGCCAGTTTGCGATCCATCTTGTGACATAAGGGTTTATGCCCAGGCTGGTGATCTTATCAATAATACCTGAATGGGGAATGGTGTCAAATGCTTTAGCAAGGTTAAGGTAAGCAGTGTGTACCTCCTTTCCCTTATCTATAGCCTGAGTAACTGTCTCAAAGAAATCCACCAGGTTCAGGAGGCATGATCTGCCCTTGACGAAGCCGAACTGTGTGGGGTCCAGCGACTGGAGGTTCCCAATCTCTCCATTTATGAGTTCCATAATGATTCACTCCATAGCCTTACAGATCAGACTGGTCAGGCTTATTGGTTGGTAGCTCCCAGGGTCAGTTGTGGCCCCACCCTTGTGTAGCGGGACCACTGTTGCCATGCGCCATTCTATGGGCACATATCCTGTGGAGAGGCTGAGACTGAACAGGGTATTAAGATACGGGGTTAATTCCTTTTGGAGCTCGCGTATGACACAGCCTTGGACACAATCTGGTCCCATGGAGGCAGTGTTTTTAGCTTTTGATAGAGTCTTGTTAACCAATGTATCAGTAATAATTGGACTTACACAATCCCCTGGAATGGTAATAGGCCCTGTAGGTGGTGAGGGGGGGGGTTTGCACTGAACCTGTCAGATGTTGGCAATGTCAGAAGGGTCAGTGTATTTTGTTCCATTTTGTACTAGCTCAGAACAGACCTGAGCATTGCCATTTAGGTTTTTGACGTAGCCATAGAAGGCCTTATGGTTATCCTTGGCATCCTTGGCAACTTTCTTTTCAAAATTAGCTTTAGTTGACTTGATGAGGGCCCTCAATTTCTTACTAATGCTGATCAGGGATGATTTTTCTACTTGAGATTTGGCCTTTTTTTGTATAAGTCTCCTCCTTTACCAGACTGGTTTCTTCTTGCTTGAAGAAGGAGTCTTGGTTTTATTTGGGATAGCATGGTCCACACAATCCTGAAGATGCATATAGAGTGCCTTGGTGTAGGATTCTGCATCCTGGATATCATTATCCTTCTGCAAGGGAATAGTGAAGCTTTCCACTTCGGATGCAAGTAGTTTGAAATGTATTGGTTAGTCATGAGCAAAACATTTCAAAATGAGTTATAACAACATACATGGGTGTTCCAATTAACCCAGAGCAGTGGAAGTCACACAATTGGATAGCAAACAGTATACATGCATATATGGAATAACAGTCAGAATTTTAACAGCATCCCAGTTAAATGTGTGGCAACAGGCCACCAACAATGGTATTTGGACAAGGTATGTTAATATGTAAACAATTGAATATACGAACAATAACAGAAAACAAGTCCCTACATTAGATTTTGAGAACAACATACCCACAGTATATGGATAATAATTATCGATGCAGATAAAGGGTGGGGGGTAGAAAAGTCCATTAACAACTGTATAGGCTTCTATTTTTCACAACAGTACTGCTCAATACTCTACAGGTCTGCCCTCACTTTACATCTACATGTAGCCCATAGCTTCTGTAGCACATATATAACTGTTAAACTGTCAATTTGGAATGGTATGGGGCAAAGTGTGAGTACTCTGCATACATGACTGAAGGGGACTCGTACATGTCAGAGTTACATATATGACTAACAAGGTGTAGCCTGCACTGATGCTGTGTGAGTGTGCTACTGGCATTCTTCAACTAGATTCATATGTGTGTCCAAGGTTACTGGCAAAAGTGATCACTAGTCATGACAGCATGACACTTGAGAGACCTATATCGGGAAAAGTGCATGGTGTATGTACCTATCCTGCTGTCTTTTGCAGGCATGGGGTTGGACACTGGAACATCTGGGCACAAAGTTTATTAGTATACCCCTCATACAGCTACTACAATCATTTCTTTACCTGTAACACCTGTGGAGAAAATATCTGTTTACACTACCTGGCTATTTGTACACATATTCAGGATTACTTGTCTGTAAATATTCACACATCTTAGTACCACTCCCTTGATTCAAACCATGGTCTGTGTGTGCAAAAATAAACAACATATCTATTTTTCAACACACTGAGCTACTGGGGAACCACTGTCTTTTGCTTCACTGATTTCTGCCAAATACTCACTTGGTTAGACAGTCTGACCTTGTAATCTGTGTGGAGTGTCACCAAAGACTGTAGTGACAGTTGAACATTAATGCCTGACAGATAGTTATTGTACTGTGTATTAACCCTTTGAAAGCTTGTGTACACATTTAACCCCTAGTAGATGTGAATATGTGTGATCTGTTCAGAGTATAGCAGGGTGCTGGGTTTCATACCTGACCCGTATACATTTGGGCATCATATATTTGCAGTCTGCCCCAATTACACTCTAATACTTATTCCTGCATCAGCATACCCACATTCAGGACTACATCACTCTGAAATGCAAAAGTTAATACAAGGCAATGCTGTAGGGGACACCCTGTAATCCATTACACATTACTAAGCAAGGTTCAGATGTTAGTGCAGGTCATATTTCATATTTCATTTATATCTTGTTTTACACATTCTATTTCTTCAACAGCAAACCAGATTAAACACAACAGTTTGTGGTATAAATCTTTATTTGAATAGCATGACACAGTGCTTTCTTACAGCTGATATTCTACATTCTGACAAACTTTTTATTTATTCAGTACACTCATAACACACTATACCTACTGGCAGTAAACAATGTACTCCTTATTTATTACACTATATACTGCAAGATAAATCTGCACTCACCAGACTCTCGTTGCAACCTCACCAATTTGTCAGCATGGGCCTCCAGGTTGCTAGCTCTCTCCTCTGTAGCTGTAGAGGGAAAAACATTAACCATACATGTCTATCACATATTCAGGCTAGATTTTGGTACTGATATGGGTGAGATACCAACTCACTACTGGGTCATCCCCATCTCAAGCTTCTTGGATCCATTGAATTGAGAGCATCCCCTTCCTATGCTTTAGGTCAGAATAATGATGCTGTACATGCTCACCAGTTTGGGGGATTCCAGTAGCACTGGAGAGATCAAGTGCCAGGTCTCCACTTTGTACTGTGAGCCCTGGTACTGGCTCTGCATCAGTCTCTGGTCATGGCTTTTAACAAGGAGCCCAGCCATGACCGTGGACTCCCAGATACTCCAATGCTGTCCCTGAAAGTGCGCTCCCTCTCCAACTCCAGACATAGCTCCTGCAGTGATCAAACTACAACAGCTTCTGGCTGTATCCCCATCTGTGCAGTTTAAATAAAGCCATATTCCCACCTTTGCCATCATTGGACCTTTTTTGAAAATGCTGAGCACAGCTCAGTGGTGTGCAAACCTACTAAGCTGAGTTGAGCAGTGCTTAAAGGGGCAAATGCTGAGTAGTGGTTAGTGGTGTGCAAATCAACTCACTGGGCTAAATACTGCTTAAAATGAGACTTATAAACAATGCTCATACTGGCTAAGCAGAGCTGAGCACTGCTAAGCATTGCTCAGTTTTCATTTTAAAAAAATATTTCACAATTGCAAATTAATTAATCATTACTGTCATATTATTAAGTGTATATAATTTACTTTACATGATGTCCCCCTGTGTGCTTTCATTACATTACTTTGGGGTGTGACTATACTGCATGGGACACTTGTGTTTACATGGGTGATTTCACATGTTATATCTACTAACACTTCAATTTTGGACCAGCTACACTACCCTGGTTAACAAATATCAATTACCACATCATTTAAAAAAAGAAAATAATTTTAACAATGCTTTCCCATATAAAAATGAAGGGCTTCTTTTGGTTTGTGAACCTTGAACTGCTGCATGCAAAGCAGGAACTCTAACCACGATGCTATCTCACTGTTCCAGATTGTAGCTATACATTTGTATTTAGCATCTATAAGATGTGTAAGCAATGCTGAGCAAAGCACTGAAATGCACAAATCCATTCAGCTACATTTAAACTTCACTTATAACAGAAAAAGAAAATTAACACAACCACTTTAATTACATATATTATTACTAATGCTGATTCATATTTGGTGATGCACCACCTGTCATTCTATCAACTTTCTAAGTCTGTATGAGCAATATTTTTTTAAATTTGTCCTATTTTGGGACGTTTGTCTCACATTTATTTCATGGCTTTAGCCAGATTTATTGGTGGAAGAGGTTGATGTATGTGCATACCTCTCAACTGTCCAGATTTTCACAGACTGTCCAGATGTTTAGCTCATATTTTTGTTTTGTTCCTCATAAGATTTGTGTTTTTGCAAATCAGTGGGATGATCTCAGGATTGAAGTCACTAAATAATGGCAGACATTTGAGTTTCAGACTTCTAATCCTTCAGAAAATTTATGTTAACACAAATCTTGCTACTCTTAGGTCTATATAGGTTGAGAAGAGCAGTATTTAAAACATGTCCCTATTTTTGGACCTTTGCTCCCCCCCCCCCATTTTTTTGGGCTTTGTCCAGATTCTTGGCACTAAGAGGTTGACGGGTTGGGTTTGTGTTCAAGGACACAATTGTGCTGTAAAGTGCCGTATGGCACTTTGACAATGCAGAGGTGTGATACAGTTCCTGTCACACACCTTCTGCATTGCTTCCAATTCACAATCCTGTTTTCAGTGTCCGAGGATATTGAAAGCATTGTAAAGTGTCGTATGGCAATTTGACAGTGAAGGGGGCATGTTATGGATCTGCAAGCACTACTGCAACATGCCCCCTGCACTGATTCAGTGTTTGTGTCCACATATCCATCTCAGTAGCACACCTTCATTAATATAAAAAGTGATCTACTGAGAGGGGGATGCGGACTTGAACACGATTCACTCCATGTAGGAATAGCACTATTCCTACATGGAGTTTATTGAATCCCGGGGTCAGTCCTATCTCTTATTAAATCTTTAAAACCATACTTTCTTACTTCCTGTACTTGTTTTTTCCTCTTTTCTTTTAAAATTGTTAATTCCAAAAAAACATTTCTTATATTTTTCTTTAAAACTTATCCACCAAGATGTCCATTTTTAAAAAATTATATCATACCTATACACTCTTTTCATAACTGATTAACCCTTTAAATACCTTTCTTATTTAAATCTTTACATTTAATCTCTTCATACCTTTACCTATTTTATATAGCCTTTTCTTTCTTGAATCTCTAACCAGATTGCTAAATGCTCTGAAAGTCCTGTATCTTTTACATCTTGTATAATTTCCAAACTTTCTGAAATCATAAAGTAATCTCAGTTCTTAGATTATTACTTCTGTAAGTCCACTATTTATTTTCCTACATTATTAACTTTGCATTTTTAATTATTTCTGACATTAATTTAACATCACCAACCTCTTTCTTTCTTTTTCTGGGGTCACAATTAAAATACTCCACTAATATTAGATACATATTCACACCTACACAGTCTAGGAATTTTTAAACATCACTTTTCTTTCTTTCTTTGTCACATATACATAAACTACTATGATACTATAAACCTGCCTTTTCCATCTCATGTTTACTTTTGTTACCTTCCCAATATTACCAGGAAAACATCCAAAATTCCTATTGACATTTTACAAAAATACCTATAACTGAACATATTTATTTTCTTTTTTTCCAAATAATCTCACTTCCCTATTACTATTCTACTTGTAATCTCTCCTTTTCTGTTAGAATTATTGTATCTTCATGTATAATAGTATCCATATAGAGTGTTATGCACCATTCCAATACACCTAATCTGCTTTTATTTTCTTTAGACCGTTCACATTTATTGCTAAAATTCTCACCTCATATTTTACAGATTTATTTCCCCTTTCTTTTACTATTTGACATTTTTATTTTCCTACATTTATTGCTAAAATTCTCACCTCTTATTTTTATTGATTTATTTTCCCTTTCTTTTACTATTTGACATTTTTATTTTCCTACATTTATTGCTAAAATTCTCACCTCTTATTTTTATTGATTTATTTTCCCTTTCTTTTACTATTTGTCTTCCCAGGGGTATCATGAGAATCATATATGCCATGAGACCACAAATCCTAAGGTATTCTCTCAGAGTATTCTCTCAGAGTGACCAAAGTCAGTGGAAAACTTTAGAAATAGATCTAGATAAACATCTATTTTTATTCCTGTGGAAGAAAAGCTCTTTGAACTGATGTGTTTAGTTGACATTTCAGGAACACAATTCTGTTTCATGGAGTCAGGAAATACTTTTTAATGTTCTCTTGGAATCCCTTCTTGTGCAAAAGATTTTCTCAAGCAGGATAGAGACTCATGATCCTTTGAAAAAGTTTCTGCAAAGATAAGCAAGTCATCTAAATATTGGAAAATTTTAATATCCTATAGCTTGCAATGAGGTATAATTGGAGCTAGACACTTTGTGAGCACTCTTGGTTCTGTTTATAGTCCAAAGGATAAGACAGAGAACTAATAAGTGATCCAGACACTCAAAACATTAAGAAACACCTGAAGTCTAGACGAATAAGGATGTGATGATAAGTATTTTTAAGTTCAGTTTTAACAGGAAATTTGAAAATGTAAGAAGAGGTAACAGGTTGTGAAGTGACATCAGTTTGAATTTGGGCAATATCGCAAACAGGTTTAGGAAAGAAAGATCCAGAGCTGGTCACCAAACATTTTATTTCTTTGGTACTAGGAACATTCTTGAATAAAACCCCTTCCCCACCAGGGAAGGAGGAATGGGTTCTAATATTTCATGGGGGAGCATGTGATGAAGAACTGATGGAAATAAATGAGTCTGATCTGCAGGATGAGGAATTGCCTATGGAAAGGAGGAATTTCCTCCCACTGCCATCTGTAGCCCTACTGAATGATTTCTCAGAAGCCATTTGTCTGGAACAATATATTCCAAAGAGAAAAATGGAGATTCAGACTTTCAGGAAGAGAACAGGGGTCAGGGTAGAATGGGGGTCACAAGGTCTTTTGAATAGTCATTAAGACATGTTGGACTGCCCTTGGTTTGGGAGGTTTGTGACTTATTTTTGGAACCTTCTTGTCACTTTTTTCGTAAATGTATGTTTACCTGAATTCTGTTGAGACTGTTTATTCTGTGTTTTGCCAAAATTGTATGAGGAGCATGAAAATTCCTCAAACAATTTGGAAAAGAAGGGCTGAAACATTATATAGATTCCCTGCATCAGCTTGCTCCTTTCATCACACATTTTAATCTCCTCTGCAGCAAAGGGGCCAAACGCTAAAATCTTCATCCAAGGAAGAATTAAAAATCTAATTTTATAGATCATCTGTGAAGTTCTGAGAATGCAGCCAAGCAAAACTCCTTAAAACAGTACCATTGACCATAACACTGGAAGAAGTATCAACAGTGTTATAAACTCACTACAGACAATGAGCATTAACCTATGCAATAGAAGAAATTGAGTTATTTAAAGTGTTTTTCTTCACAAAAAGACACTTTAGATAAAACATTCCTCAAAATTTTACAATATGGCAGAACAAACTTTAATACATAAGACAACTTAAATTTCTGAAAATCAAATTTGCAGAAGTCTACACTTTTCCCCATACCTATCAATAATTTCCCCATCCTTATTAGAAAGTTAAGTTCAATAATCCTACTCTAAGTGCTTAGCTGCAGTGGAGTCATCTAAATATATAGTTGCCGGGTTAGGTTAGGTTTGGGAATACAAACTTTGTCCATCTTATCTGCCTTTTTAGGGACAGCTGACTGACTATCAGGAAAACTGCAGACAGAAATACATCCTCTAAAGCAGACAGGACAAGAGGAATGGGTATAGGTTCTGGGAAAAACATGAAATATGTTCATATGCGTCAGTTCGGCATGAATGAACATATTTCATTGATAATTATCTCCATGAAAAAGAGGACCATTTTAAAAAGATGATTATGAAAAACAGGTTCATTTAAAAAAGGTAGATTTTCAAAGAACATGCAAACCTAAATTAAGGCACACTTTTATTTAGGCAGAAAGTCACCCACCTGTTAAGGATAAACTGCAATATTTGATTTGTACTGCACAGCATTTTTGCTAGGTCATAAATTGATTTGCTCATAGATAGCAAAATTCCATTTATGCGTACTGGTTGTTAAATCTAGGAGCAATAGTAATTATTTTCCCACACTGAAAAATTCATTACATTTAGATAAGATTGGTATTGTTATCGTTTGTGTAACATACAAAAAACAATGACATGAAAACAGTTCTGTCATGGTTTAAATATTTGTTACTTTAAAGGACATTAAAAAAAATCAGGCAGGGTTGTTATGATAGTGATTAAAGATTGTTATGAGACCTACAGTTATTACTTCCTTGACGATAACACCAATACAGCAGATTGTGAAATTGTGACAATAAAGAATATCTTAGAACAAATCATTTGAAGTCAAGTGATGATGATATATAAGGATCCATACATTTCTTACAAGAAACACGTGAGAAAAAATAGCTGGGGACTTAAATTTATCCAAAACAGACTAGAAAAATATTAATTCTACAACATTAGTAAGGACATTATTTACAATGTATGTACAGGAACAACAATTGCTGCAGATTATAAATAAACCTACCAGGCAAAGGAAAATAATGAACATTATCTGTGTTCCTAAGAATATTATTGTTATTTCATGTCAAGTTTTACAACCTTTGATGTGATGTGAACATTGGTGCTATGAACTACTGGTAGATAAGTCTACCAAAGTAAAATGCAAACCAATGCCCAAATGATTAATAACAGACTAAATAATTAATTAGAGCAGTGGATTCAGTGGAAAGACTGAAGAAGCAATGTGGCAGGTTTTGAAGGGAAATTGTTTGAATTCAAATATAAATCAATTAATAAATAATTCTAAAAAAAGAGTTCAACATCAGGATCTAAGTATACAAGATCATGATGATATACTTGTATAAGAATAATGACAAGAAAGAAAAAATGCAAGAAATGGAAACAAGGTTAAACTCTAACTTTGAAAACTGAAATAAACAAACAAGATAGGAAATTAAATATAATGTGAGACAAGATCAAGAAAATGTTGAAGAAAATGTATATAAAGATAGCGAGCACGAGAAGAAACCATTTTATAGCTACATAAGAGGTGGAAGGAGTAAAGACATACAAGCTGATAAATTGTATTAATATGTAATAGATTCTAAAATGTATTCTCTATACAATAGATTATAGATATATATTTATAAAATCTTACACAAAATCATTTAGTTCCACAAAGTGGATGATAATGTGTGGTAGCAACATCTAGGGAACATCAGATACTGAAATTAATTTAGATTATACTGAAAAAGATCTATGCAAACTGTATCCAAACAAAGCAGAAGGAGGAACGGGAATTAATTATAATGCCCTGAGACACATTGGCATGAACTTGCAGTAACATTATATTTGTGATTCACAAGGTCATTTAGGTATGGTCATATTCCACACAATTGGTGACCTGTATTTGTTAAACTCATCTTTAAGGGAGAGGGGAACAGGCCAAACCCAGAGTGATAAAATCCCATATGCTTATTATTTTTGTTGTAGAAAAATAATGCAGAAGGTCATGTGATATAAATTACTGTCAGAATTTGAAGTGTTGAAGTGTTGGAAGTAGAAAAATAATGGAGAAGGTATTTGGGATAAATTACTGTCAGAATTTGTAGTGTTGAAGTGTTGGAACTTATAACCATATATCCAGATTCATATTTTAAAAATAGGGCTATGACTACCTGTAACATAGGTTCATAGGTTCATAGGTTCATACTAGGCTATCTGCCCGAGGGCATTTACAAGCCTAGCCCATAGTTTTGTGGCTTACACCACCCCTTTAGTATGGGGAACTATACCCATTATTTTGCTGTGCCTCTGTTGAGCAGTGACACTGAGGTAATCCCTGGGGTATATCTGCGATCTCCCATCCATTGGTCAAGATTTCTCTTGAACAAGGCCAGCGAGGTGCTCTGCCTCACATATACCGGGATTTTATTCCACAGCATAGGGAGTCTTTGGGTGATGAATCTATCCCTCCAGCACGTCCTATTAATAGCCGTGTCGAGGTTTAAGTCTCCGCCCTTGTGGCTCTGACGGATCTAGATTTTTGAGGTGAAGCATATTCATCAAATCTGGCTTTGACATGCCCTTGTATGTTAAGCAAAGGTCACCTCTGAGCAAGCTGCGACTGAATAGAGCTGGAGTTCTTTCAGTCGGGCAGCATAGGACAGATGTTTGAGACCCTTTATCCTTTTGGTGAGGAACTTTTGTGGCCTCTCCAGCTGCTGCAAGTGTCGGGTCAGATACATTCCGAATGGGGCATTGTACTCAATCATTGGTCTGATGAGTGATGAGTATAGGGAGACTATGACCTCCCTTGATCTAGATGAGAATCCCTTCATGATAAGGTGGGCAATGTAGAAGGTCTTCCTAACTACTTTAGCTACATGGGTGTCGAATGACAGACTACTATCAACCTGGGTCCCCAGGTCCCTGATAACTTCTTCTGTACTCAGTGGATTGCCACCTATTTGGTAGCTAGGGGTAACCTTGTTTTTCCCGAAGGGTATGACTATGCATTTTTGGCATTTAACTTTAGGCCATGGCTCTGGCACCAGTTATCCGTTTCTGTGAGACCCTTCTGAAGGATATCTGTGTCAGATGTGTTTTCTACTATGGCGCCCAGTTTGCAGTCATCTGCAAACTTTGTCAGCCATAACCCTCCTGTGTTTGCTTGTACTTCAGAAAAGTAGATGCCAAACAAGAGTGGGCCCAGGACTGAGCCCTGTGGTACACCACTTGTGACAGGCTTTGAGTCTGACATGGCGCCAGCAACTCTGACCCTGTGGGTTCTGTCACTCAGCCAGTTTGCAACCCATCTTGTGATGTATGGGTTAACATTTAAGCTGATGAGTTTTTCAATGATACCGAGTGGGGTATTGTATCAAAGGCCTTCGCCAGATCGAGGTAGGCTGTATGGACTGCCTTTCCCTCATCAATGGCTTTGGTGACTGTTTCAAAAAGTCAACCAAGTTTAGAAGGCATGATCTGCCTTTGACAAAGCCAAACTGGGATGGATCCAAAGTCTGCAAATTCCTATGTCTTTATTTATGAGGTCCATTATGATCCTCTCCATGGCTTTGCAGATAAGGCTTGTCAAGCTAATGGGCGGTAATTTCCAGGGTCGGTGGAGGCACCGCCTTTGTGAAGTGGGACCACAGTTGCAGTGCGCCACTCCTGGGTGCGTATCCAGAGGTAAGACTATGATTAAACAGCTGTCCTAGCTGTGGGTTTAATTCCTTGTTGAGTTCGTGGAGCACACAGCCGGGGACACCATCAGGTCCCATGGATGCTGTGTTTTTGCTTTGGAGAGAGCAGTTCTCACTTGGGCGTTGGAGATGTTTGGGGGCTGCAATCGCTTGGTATAGATATCTCTCCTTTTGGGGAGGGGAGAAGTTTGCACTGAACCTGTCAGCCAGTATGTTGGCAATGTCTGTAGGATCAGTAATCTTCACATCATTTTGAACTAGTTCTGAGCATATCTGGGAGTTTCCTCCCAGGTTTCTAACATAGCTAAAGAAGGCCTTATGATTGTCTTTTGAGTCTTTAGCTATTTTTCTCTCAAAATTTGCTTTGGATGATTTTATGAGAGCTCTTAGTTTTTTACTTATAGTGATCAAGGGTGTCTTACCTTTTAAGGATTTTGCTCTGTCTTGTAGTAGCTTCCTCCTTTTGTTGTAGAGTTTGTTTATGGCTGGGGTCCACCAGAGTGGACGCTTGCCTTTGGTACAAAGAGTCTTTGTTTTGCTTGGGATTGCCTTATCCATGCAGTCCTGCAGGTGCTGGTAGAAGGCATTTGTAAGTGATTCAGCGGCTTGAGTACTGTTTTCCGTCGGCTCGGGGACCTTAAAGGAGACCACACTAGTCTTTAGAAGTGTGAAGTCGGCTTTCGAGAAGTTCTTTACTGTGGTCTTTTTATTTCAGGTGGGGGTGGGATGAGGACCTCCAGCGAGATTAGTTTGTGATCTGATCTCACCAGTGAGGGGTATACTTCCGGTGTTGAACATTGTGCTCCCATGTTCGTGATGATGAGATCAAGTATGTTTTCTCCTCTTGTGGGGATGGTGACTAGTTGTTCCATGGCATTTGAGTTTATGAATTCCAGGAACTTTTGGGCTAGGGTGTTTGGGCTTGAGTAGTGTTCCCAGTCTATATTAGGGTAATTGAAGTCACCTAGTATGATGGTGTTTGGTGATACATTTATCCCCTCTAGTGTTTTCAGGAAGGCCATGTGAGGTTCCTGAGTTTGTGAGGGTGGCCTGTAACATGCTACAATTTGCAGAGCAGTCTTGCCTATGGTTAATTGCACCTGGATGGTCTCCGATGCATCGTGCGTTGCCACCAGTCTTGAGGTGTGGGTGTCTTTGATGAATATGGATACCCCCTCCTTTCTTGGTATTGTCCGGATTTTGGGGCGGAACGCATGATAAGAGGTAAAACCTGATAGTGCTGGGGTGCTCTCAGGAGCCTTGAACCAGGTTTCTGTCACTGCACAGACATCGATGTTCTCCATCTGAGAAGGGCCTCGAGTGCGTGCATTTTGAGATTTAGACTTCTGGCATTGAGCAGCATTACCCTTAGTTTTTTCCTTTTTGTGTTCTAGGGTGGTAGGTTTAGAATTTGAGCCTTGCCTAAAAAGGCACTATGGGGGTGGCAAGAGCCTTTGCCAATATCCGAATCCCAGGGTGACAGGTGCAAGCCGTCCCTTGCGAAGCAGCGTGGCTTGTCCAGCATGTCATCCCAGGCAGACAGACATTGGATCCCCTTTGAATGACACCAGAGTTCAAGCCAATTGTTAAAGCTGATCATCTTATCTCTGTATTGTGGCATCATTCTTGGTGAAGGTAGGATACTGCTCAAGGTCAGGGTCATACCTGCCTGGGCTACATAATCAGAGAGCTCCTCAATGTCTCTTTTCATGTAGTCCAAGGAGGTACGTCTCAGGTCGTTTACACCAGCGTGGACAATGACTGAGTCATATTTGTACCTGCTGTTGAGAGACCTGAGTGCTTGCGTTATGTGGCGGATTCTAGCGCCCGACAGGCAGCTTACTGTGACCTTCTCCTTACTCAGTCTGGTGAGCGGACGCCAGTGTGTCTGACTATGGAGTCACCAATGACTAGTGTGTCTGGCATTGTGTTTCGCCTTAAGGGCTGTGACTGTTTGACACTCTGACTGTGAGGTCTATGTGTTGCAGGTGTTGTGTTCTGAGGTGGTGGTTGTTTGGGTGTCTGCTTTGGTGGCCTCTGCTGTTTTGGTAGATTTTTGATCAGAGCCGCCAGTATGTCTTTGTGTGTTTATGTGTATGATTTGAGGTTGTGATGGTACTATGTGAGACTGGGTCTATAGTGTGTGTGGTAACCTTCTCCTCCTGACTGGTCTTGCCAGTCCTATGTTGAGAGAGCTCAGCCTCCAGTTTGGCCGTATAGTTGCATCTCTCGCATGTATTTGTGTTTTGTGGGAGGAGGAGAGGGTTGTCTGTGTACATGAGGCAATTGTAACATTGCCTCAATATTCCCAGGTTCACCAGCTGAGCAGGAGAGGACACTAGCAACTGATCCCTCGACATGCTAGAAGGACTAGACAAATAAACTTTAAAAGAGATTCCGGTGGACGTGAGTGACCGAGAAATGGGGGTTTGCCTTTTGGGGTGCTATCTATAAGAGTGCCGTATCAAGGTAATAAGTACTGTAGGAGCAAGTGCTAGGTTTAACAGATAGAGAAAAGTCTACTTGGAGTCAAGTAGAGATGATCTTTTTAGGTATTAGAGAAAGTGCTAGTAACAGGGATGCTTAAAGGTAAGATTGAAAAGAATGCACTCTGCAGTGTGCACTAGAGAAGTTAGATATGAAAGTAGGTAACTTGAGTTTTACCTGTTTAAAAGTTAAGGTTTAGTGGAGAGTTACTATTTTTAAAACAGCAAGATGGACTGAAAGGGGTGGTTACTTTTGTATTTTGGTACTATGAAATACTGTAGGATGGCCAATAAATTTAAGTAATTGAAGGGGTGGGATTTCAAAAGTGATGGTTTTGTGATTACTCACATAAGCCAGTGAAAGTAGAGAGAAATGAGATATATGGTCAGATTAACATAAGAGGCGGGCAACTAGAAAGACAGTGGTATTTAACAAGACAACTTAAATGGGTGGGAGGGAGGGGAAAAATTCTGCCTGACTCAGAACAGAGAGAGCTGTGGTCTCTTTTGAAGTTTTAATATGCTGTTAAACAGAATGCAAGCAAAACACAAGGTAAAGAAAACAAACTACAGTATTCAAAATATAGAAAGGCAATACAGAAATACAAAAAATAACAGCAAACTAACCTTTCCTTCACAGCAAAGTGTAGCAGAGTCTGGATGAGCCTTTCTGGTATAGAACATGATGTTCTATAATAACATAAAGCAACTATAAATGAAAAAATGTGTTATGATGTAATTTATATAGACTTAAATTAATTTGTAAATTAGAACAACGTAGTAATAATATAAACATGATAAGCTGGATAGCTCCATGGCATATAAAAATGACATGTCAAATATCATACAGCAAATGGACACATGAAATTCTAGATTACAGTTATGGAGCCTTGAGGGCTATGTCATTGTCACATGATTGCATAGGCTGTCCCTCAAATTCGCTAATCTTCTGTGCAGGACTAGGTTAGTTCTGCAAGAAAGCGCCTGTTTAGGAGCAGGATGGCAGCACACCATGCAGGTTAACAAGGCATGCTGCCTGAGCTCCTAGGCTTACATGGAGCATGTATGAGTGCAGTGGGCATGTCTGAGAGCAGATCTCTCAGAATAAACATGCCCCTGCAATGTAGAACAGGAGAAAGGGGTAAGGAATGAATGAGACTGGTCATAGGTGTCCGCATAACCCCACCAACAGTCTTGTATGTGTACAACAACAATACATAAAAATAAAATGTAGAAACCCATGTGTTTTCTGTTAAAAATCCGATTAAAGATACCCGTATGTACGTGGGTGTGCCCATCCCTTAGCTACTGTTAAAGCTGCTGAAAAGGCTGAAGAGGATAACAAAGAAGATATATGCAAATGAAGCAGCACAGCAATAGTGTAGTGGGCAGAGCATTCGCCTAATGAGCAGGCATTCCCAGTTTGAGTCCCACTGCAGCAGTCTATTTTACATGGCAAAGCATGTTATAACCAATATGTTTGTTGCAAAACCCACTAAATAACATATATATATATATATATATATATATATATATATATATATATATATATATATATATATATATATATATATCTATACTGGAGTACTGCAAGAAATGCACATGTGAAGTGTTAGTGTTAGAATGACTAACGCACTAGTAAGCAGGTTTAAGCACAAATAAGCAATAGTAAGTACATGTAAGCACTGGTAAGTGGCTTAAGCCCATTTGCATGGCGGTAACCAATGCCTACACTGGTTAAGCAAATCTGAAGCTAACTTTCTGTAAGCAGATGTCATGGCAGGTTAGCAGTGCTTATCTCCACGCAAACCTGCTAACATATGCTTAAAAGTGCCTTAACCACTCTGTATCCAATGGCCCTTGTTCTGCCCAGCAACAAAATAAACAGGCTCTGCTAGGCTCGAATACAGGACTCCATATACTATAGCCAAAATGATTTACCACTTAGCCATGTCAGATATACATAACCCTGATGTATTCAAAACATATCAAGCAGCCCAGTCATTCAACAGTACACAGAATGTATTCCAACATGTAAATGTATGTGTGTGAGTAAATATATTAATATCAGAACAGATACAACAAATCAATAGATGTAGATATATATATATATATATATATATATATATATATATATATATATATATGTATATATCTAAAGAAATAAAAAAAAAATATATATATATATATATATATATATATATATATAGACACTCAGCTGTAGACAGCAATGGTAAATTGACAAAAACAAATAAGTCCACGTGCACCGTTAATGGGTTGAGACACCCCAAACAATATACATCATGTACGAATAGGCATACTCCCCCACCACAGTCAAACACGTCTGCCCTGCAATACACTACCAAGTGCTACAGATCCCATAAGAAGGACTTGACTTGACATGTGCACAACATGTAAACAGTACTACAACCCACCTGTATGATGTCAGGATGGTACTGGTAACATATCATGCAGTACAGTGTGACTCCGATAGGAAATGTAAAATATGGAAGCTATCAACATCCCCAGGATACATATACACATACACATATATGCAGATACAGATATACATACAGATATATATATATATATATATATATATATATATATATATATATATATAGATATAGATATAGATATAGATATACATGTGACTACACAAATACACGCAGAGATATGTACAGTAAGATATATATGTAAAAGGTTCACACAATATGGAACAGCCACTAAGCCTACAGTTCACACCTGAACAACTAGACACTGTATGGGGCACCCATACAAATACAATTGTCGCCTGCAACATATACCCACAGAGAGGTCATAGAAAAAACATCACACACAGGTTTGCAGAAATGGAAAACCTTTATTTGTATACTATAACAGTGCTATATGCCATGTCATATAGCTGTGCAGACACTGACATCCATATAAACAGACTAATGCAACTTTGAAACAGTTATACTAATACAGTGGTGTAGAAAGGTTCACAACTGTTGCTGTCCAGGCCAATGCCTTCAAATTGTACAATAGTAAAGACAGACTGGGCCACAGGACACCAAACAATCCACAGTATGTAATGCAGGTGTATAGTTCAGCAGCCTCTAACTACACTCTGTACAAAATCACTAGGTGTTGAAGACTTCAGTTGACCAAATGGGACGCAACTGTTACATAACAAGGCATAACTGACACCATCACAAGCACACTGACAAACACAATAGTCTTTTATGGCAGGAGGCAGTAGGCCTGCATTAACTCAATATATGTGAGTAATGTAAATATAGGTGAAGTATACAGTATTGTACATCCAGATACCTTAAGGCAGCTCACCCCTGATACCCCCACATTTTGTAACAGCCTAGGCCAGTTATGGTGCACTCCCCCCCCCCCAGACTCAATACTACATGCCCATATACCACTGTTACATACACTGGCCTCTGGAGTGCATAAGGGCACACATGTATTGTTTTGGTGTAACCCACACATATATGGCCCCAGCACCACTGTATGTGTGGAGGATACATCAGCAGTGGACTGATGGCAGCAATGGCAGTGTGATATACACACAGCCCACTACAGAACAACCCCTGTCAGCATGTCATATGTGCAAAGCTTGGTATGTAGGTGGAGGACAGAAGCTGGAACACAAGCCCATATGTGGGAAACTGTTGCCATACACTAAGCAAGTTGCTGGTGTTACAGGATTGTCTGCAACATACTCTTAGCCAGGGAATTGAGGTTAGAATCATAAATGGATTTAGCCATGTACTGATAGCACTCAACACACACACACACACACACACACACACACACACACACACACACACACACACACACACACACACACACACACACACTGCCAGTGAAATATCCGACATAGGACCTGTGTGGTGGACAGACAAAACATGAAAGGCACACCTCTGGACACCAAGAGGATAGGCCTACAGTTGAGAGCTATGCAGACATACTGCATTCCAAGGTAAACTAGTATGTACACACACACCCTGTAACACCAGTACTATACAAAGCATAACACAACTCTACTCACACTCTGTCTGTAGTTCTGGAACCTCCTGCAAATATGTAGCTGGCCTAAGTGTGCCGGTTCCCCTGGAATAGGTACTGCTATCTGCTGTCTGTAACACTGATGCCCACACACAGGAAGGGTGTCGATCATGCAGGAAAGGTAAAGGGACCACACCCACATGATGTAGGGACTTATAGTAGCTGGTTACCATGATAGTGATAATTGGAAGTACTACACAGCAAGCTGCATGCAGTTAGCAAGTGTAGGACACTGATTGGTGCAGAGGCCATCACCTGATCATGTGCATCACCTACATAAGCCAGGCTGCAATCTACCTCAAACAGCTCAATCCATTCACAGGAGAGAGAAAGCAAGCAAGCTAAAACAAAAGTGGAAAAAAAAATCTCCAAAAAATTACAGCTGAAAATGCAGCCATCTATGCAGCTGCCAGTCATTAATACATCATTCCCACAACAGGTATGTGAAGTATATGTACATCTATTAGAATGTAGTACCTGGTCCATTGTAATGCGATAGATGATGAGGAATGAGTTATATGTGCCAGCAGGTGTTGTTGTGATGATGGTCAACTGAACAACTGCAATGGACAATAGTGTTTGTCCCTATGTGTAGAGGGCTATAGCTGTTAGCTGTGCAGGTCAGCTCTGACAGACATGATGTAAGACATCATAATGTGTGTTGTGTAATGGTGATTATGCAAATGACATGGCCAATAGCTGGTGGTGGAAGTAATGCCAGTATGATGGGCATGTGGGAGCCATGAACCAACACTTGTAGGATACCCAGGTGAATCTGTAATGTAGCATGCCGGAATGCCATAGGTGTGTAATAGGGTTACCTGCAAACAGGTCCTACATATACCCCACTAATGTCAGACCGTGTACATTTGTGGCACCTGTCTGTGTTGTAGCAAGGCAGAGCAGTGCAGCTGTGCAGGAAGGTGTTGTGAGATTGTGGAGCTGATGTCTGAACGTACCCCACATATAGGTATGCATATGTGTACATATGTCACAGATATAATATATAAGGATAAATTTATATCAGCATGTATGTCCAGAAATATACATACACCCATGTGTAGACATATATATGTGCACATATATATGAAATCACATATATCTACACATATATAGAGATATATACCTATATGCAAATGTCTACATCTGTACAAACACACACACAAACAGATATGTATGGAAAGACATGTCCCCTATATCACAGTGATGTGTGCTTTGTGCGAGGCAGCAGCACACATAGCAATACACAATGATACCTACAGCTGGTGGTGTGTGTACCATGGATGGGTATGTCATATTTTAGTCATGTCCTAGCACCACAATTCCCCCCTCTGTGAAGTATGCAATGGGAATATGGGTAAGTATGGCAGATACACATGTTGAGGTGGCCAGGATTGGTAGATATAGAGGACAGTCTACAGGGGTGTTATTTGACACATGTGGTGGGTAAACACCATGGATGATGTGTGTGGTCAGTGATGTGGACACCCCATGGTCCCCATTATGGGCACAATGGGAACAAGGCTCCCACCAACTGCCACTCACAACAGCAGGCCACATACTGAAGGTGCCAGGTCTGGTGGCTGAGCAGGAGGTACATGTTGGCCCTGTAAATGTGTAGTGGGGGCCTCAGACTGATGTAGCACACCCCTCATGTGTCTGTGGAGCCTGGTATGGAACAGACCCTAGACCTGAGCTCAGGGGACAGGAACATGTTGGTGTGTGATCTTGGGGGGGCAACATCCCCTGGGTGGTTCCACCTGATGGTATTGATGTAACAGTACGTGAGGAAGCCCCAGGTTGGCACATACATGTGATGTGGCCAGGTATCCTGGTCAGATGGGTGTGGAGAGGTGGATCAGCTAGCCAATGAAATATATACATGTTAATGTGTCAATGTCATAGTACATATGTTGGTGGTAATAGTCTACACAATCCCGGTACATGTCCAACTGCATGCATAGACCCCCCCCCCCAATAACACAGACTGTCAGATATGCAGCAATCTTAGAGCAGTCATGCCACTGGCATATATGTAACCATAGTGGTCCTGATAATGGCATGCAAGTGAATAGTCTATAACAGGCCAGCAATGTTAGTATCCACACAGAGAACATGGCTACAATCACATAGCAGAAGTTGTGGTACAATACACAATCTTTCCAAATGGTAGTTTAGCTGTAGCCATACCTAATGAGTTGTGTGTATAGTCTGTTGAAGCTGATATGGTGGGGGGAGGTGACAGAGATGTGTATTATGAACTGTGGTAACCTTGCCATATGAGTCACTCAGGCCTGTTTCTGTCCTCATGTTTTTCAGGCAAGATGGCACACATCAGGTTGCCCGTGTTTTCAGTGGAGAATGAGGTCATTATCAACCACCTGGTTCAACACTACCAGGTTCTCTTTGGCAGAGCAGCACATGTCCAGCAGGAGTGGACCACTTTGTGGAATGATCTAGTCCACAGGGTCAATGATGTTGGCCTGCATAACCGCAGTTATAAGCAGGTCCACATCATTGCAGTGATCTGATTCGTAATGCCCATCAGCGTGCTGACAGAGTCCAGGGGGATCACCTCACCACGGGGGGGCATGCCATCCATCCCCCCGACACATATGGAGGAGCTCCTGGCCAGCCTCATGGGACCTGCCTGTCTGGAACACTATCAACCACTGGACCTCTTCGTGGAGGTGGGTTTCACCCACACACCAGACGGGGAGCGTGCAGGTAATGATGCAGGGCACATCAATAGACCACTGTTTTGTAAATATCCGCAGTGGTACAGGTAGATCATGCACATCTGATATGTCATACAAATATTGTGTTGCTGCATTGTGGTGATAAACAGATGACCAGATGTGGTAGTATTGTGGGAATTTACAGTTGATGTATTGTAGTATTGCACTCAGCCTGTAGCAGTGCCACAGGTGTGGCCACTGATATTGCATCTCTCACCAACTTATGTAGGTCCCTCCAGGGTAACAGCAAGGCAGCAGCCTGTAGCTGGTGAGTATGTCTTATGTAGATGCATGCCATCACACCGGACATGTAATTGTGATGTTATATTCCATGCACACATCTAACACACCTACCTTGAATGCATGCTATACATGTGCATGTATTGTTGCTGTGAAATGCATGGTCTCACAGGGGCGAACATGATGGGGTATTGAAAGGGTATGTCACACACCTGCATGACAACTAATATCCTGTCATTGTGGAATGTATCCACAGGGGGTAACATACTGTTGGTAGACATGGCCTACAGTAGTGACATGTCTGAACAGCACCCATATACAGTGCAACACCAGCGTACATACCTGTAGGGCAATGCCAACTGCTGCTGAGATACACTATGGCATATGGCATTACAGTAGTCCACATTATCATCTGGGTCTAAGTTGCAACATGTGGTGTTCAGTGTATGGGACACTGCAAGCTGACACATATGTGTAGGGCTTACCTGTCATGCATCTGCATAAATGCTGAGGGGGGTGGGCGATCTCAGCATGAAACACCAGTGCACTGCAGCAGAGATCCTAAGGATGGTAGGAATGGCTCTATCTGCATATAGTCAGGACCAGGACCTGTGGCAGCTGTAACCCTACCCACATTGCAATAGTGATGGCACTGTGTGAACACCATGGGATGTGCACGAGTAGACCTTGCAATCATGCAGAATTGGGGGTTATGTATAGGGTTGGCTGTACATGCACTGGCAATTACAGAAGGCTCACGCTGGTATACCCCTGGCATGAGCAGTGATTGCTGTAGTACACACAAAAGGAGGTGTGATAAACCATCATGATAAGGGTGTGCACATATATCCCCACATGGTGTGTATGCATTACGGTCAGCAGCCACACATCTATAGACACATCATGTGAAAGTACAGGACATATGTTACATACTGGGCTTCTGTGCAGCTAAGATATGCAGTGCTGTAGTCCCATGGCAAATCACAGATGTGTGTATAAAAGCAATAAAGGTGTGTACACCCCCATAGCCATGGTATGCTCTGATAGTTGTCAGTGTAAGCATTTCTGTAGTGGCCACACATGGTCTGTTGATGTTGATAGCTGTAAATCAGGCATCAGGTATTCACCAATGACAACAGTCCACATATCATCCCAGGTATGTGTTGCTGAAACACATAGGGGCTGTGAGAGGTACAGCTGGCATAACTGACACAGTACTACACATTACGCAATGGGTTGGACACCTGTGAGGTGTGGTGCACAGTACATGGCAGGGTACAGAACAGGTGCACAGCAATAATGTCTACATGGGTGTAGTGGTATCCAGGGGAAGGGGCATCACCTAGTCACAGCATATGCATCATACACATGTATACTATTGCTAGCATGGTGTGAGTATAGCTGAACTGCATGCTGCTCTGTACCATATGTTCTGCATGTTGGCAGATGGGTAATTGAAAGACTGTGTGTACGATCATTGTGCAACCTCACCTGTATGTGTGTGTGTGTGTGTGTGTGTGTGTGTGTGTGTGTGTGTGTGTGTGTGTGTGTGTGTGTGTGTGCATCCTGGTGGTTAGTTAGTGTGCCTGCAGGGTCACTCTGGCAAAGTGGTGTGAGGTAGATGCATGTATGATGTGTGTGTGCATGTGTGTGCTTGTGTGTGTGGCCATGTATGCACATGTGTGATTGTGGGGTGTTCATACGCCTGTACCCTCCTTTGGGGCCATGCCTTACATGGATATGGTGTGCCACATTGCACCCCAGGTATACCTGTCATGTACTCACAGGACAGCAAATAGTATAATATGGCCTGTAGCATGGATCAGGCATCCAGAGGGAAGGTAGACCCCAGGTACACCATTAATATTGTTGTCAGCGGAGAGGTCACCTACAGCCCACGTATGCAGCTCTACAGATGCATTGGGGAAGTAATAGTCAAAACCAGGGAGTTATCCAAATATTACAGCTGACACATGATGGGCCGATGGAGCAGGATATTTGGCATGTACTGAGCATTACATACACATGACACACAAGTGAGAGCTATTATGGGTACAACATAGTAGCCTGCACATCATTCTGGCCATACAGAGGGTGTATACCAAATGATAACATTGAGGCCATGTTACTCCATTACACACAGGTCAGGCAGGTAATGTAGCAACAGGCCTTGTGTTGTGCCCGCTTGTGTGGGCATTTAGAGGACTGTGATGTTAATGAGTGGTATCAATGTGTGTATGTTAACAAGTGTGATGCAGGATGGGGTAACATATGGACAAATACGTGTGACTATGTATAAAGCCATGGACAAGTAGTTATTTCGCTGATGTGTGTGTGTGTATGTGTGTGTGTGTGTGTGTGTGTGTTTGTGAGTGTGTGTGTGTGTGTACTGTTAAGCAATGTTGTACAGGTTTTAAAGTGCAGTTATTGTTTTCCCCCACAGGTGGTGAGGCAGGTCAGGGTCCCTCCTGCACCCAATCTAATGTAGGTGTCCATACAGACACCGATGATGATGATGATAATTTTGAGGCACAGGCGTGGGTGTCTGGGGCTGACACTACACAAACATTTGACATCCCCCTTTTAGCCACCCCACCCCTGTACACAGTTACAGTGCCTATACACACCCCACCACCAGTGGCCATAGCAGAGGGACAGCTGGCGTTCAGTGGCAGTGCACAGGAAAGTGTGGAAACCATGCCTACTGTGTCCAGTAGCAGCAGGCATAGCTAGATGTCTGGCAGGCTGCCACATAGGCGGATGTCTCAGGGTGCTCTTGGTAGGGCCGCTGGACATCATGCCCCTGGCATAGGCAACATAGCTGCAACCAGCAGAAACATGTTCCAGGCTATAGTGGCAGCGCAGGCACGTATTGAGCATTACACCAGACAGGGTCTTAGACTGCAGAGGGCTGCACTCGCATCTATAAGCGATGACCTCCGTGAACTGTCAGGTGCCATCCATGCTTCTACCAAGCAAGAGGATAGATAGCATGATGAGGTGATGGCCCTCATGAGCCATGGTGTGTCCGTGCTTCAACATGTGGTGGAGATGCGGTGATGCCCATGTGGACATGGGCCAGCAACACCAACAGCTGGAACTCAACGTGCACATGCTAGGACACCAAGGGGCTCCCTTAGTGGCAGTATCAGCCCCGGCAGTGCAGGGGGTGTACTGTCCACAACACACCATAGCAGGCCATGTGTATGTGGCCCTATCCAGTCCCAGGAGGGATGTGATACCAGCAGACAAATGTCATCAGCAGGTGAGAGTAGCACTTCAACACCTGCACCTGCACGTGCCTGCGGAAATCTTGGCAGGCACAGTCCACATGTCAGTGGCCAGAGGCAGTGAACTGTACACCCTGCCAAGTGTGGTCTGCAGTTGTCCATAAAGACCTCTGTAGGGCAGCCACATGGCAGAACTGTGTGCATGCATATCCACACACTATGCAAACACACCTAGGGCAACCTCATACCTACACACACCACATCACCTCAGCCAGCTCCCCAGAGGACATCCCTCACCCACACACATGGTGTTAAATGTATGGCCTACCCTTGGCCTCTGGCAGACCAACACCACACCCTGTGCATATGATGATACCTGTGCCCCATCCCTGTCATCCATACCATTGATGCAGGGACAGGGCGATATGGTTCTGATGCACATGGTGACTGTACCCCAGTGTACCACAGTCCTGCAGTGTAAAATGTTGTAGGGTGTAGACTGTGAGTCATATTTGGTAGGTAGTGTAGCCATCCAGCAATGATGCCTTCTAGCTGTTAGTAACACTGCTTGGTTGTGGTCTCTAAAGTGATATGCAATTGTGTTGTAAGTGTACATGTGTCAGCATGAGGATGCCCTGTGCATATGATGATACCTGTGCCCCATCCCTGTCATCCATACAATCGATACAGGGACAGGCTAATATGGTTCTAATGCACACGGTGACTGTACACCAGTGTACCACAGTCCTGCAGTGGAACATGTTATAGAGTGTAGAGTGTGAGGCATATTGGGCAGGTAGTGTAGCCGCCCAGCAATGATGTCTTCTAGCTGTTAATAACAATGCTTGGTTGTGGTCTCTAAACTGATATGCAATTGTGTTGTAGGTGTACATGTGTCAGCACGAGGATGGTCTGCAGTCATATTGCTCAACAGGGTATGTCACTGTGCTGACACCATTTCAGTGACATATCTGGGGTACAGTCGAACACATTTCACAAGTTACTATACCAGGTATTGCCTGTGCCACATGGACAGGTGGTCCACTGAGGCATGTATACCCTGCAACCTGATGTAAACCCATCCACATACATGCACACTGTTACTTGCCAGCACTGGAACTAGACCCCTACATAGCAATGTCATGATACTGATGTGTGCAGCTTACATTGCGCAACCACTGCCTTAACCACTCTGTATCCAACAGACCTTGTTCTGCAAAGCAACAAAATGAGCAGCCCTTGCAGGTCATAAACTCAGGGGCCTTTACACTGAAGTCACAACACATGACCACTATGCCATGACCACTGTGAGGACAGCTGTTGTGCTACTATTATTGTTGTCATTGCCCAAATTGAGTGGTATTGAACACTTGCCTTTATGTCATAGATTGTGTAGTTCTTGTCATTAATATGACTGTTGCATCACACATGTTCTTTTATCATAATGTATACATAGCAGATACATAAGGTGGGATACATGTGGGAGGGTATACACAACCATGACATTTACTTATGACAGGTATATGGTTGTATACATATACGTGTATAGCTGTTGACATGTAAATACACAGATATACACATACATATGTCTGTATACACCTGTATAGTGCTACATATATATGGCCATGTGTACACCTCTTTGTATGTACATATCTATACATATCTAAACATATATGTATCTATACATACATATGTGTGTGTATATATATATATATATATATATATATATATATATATATATCTATATATATATATATATATGTATATGTGCATATGTGCATATAGAGATATGTGTATAGAGCTATGTATGCGCATCCTATTTGATGCGTACAGATATGCCTAGTTATATTGATATATATATATATATATATATATATATATATATATATATATATATATATATATATATATATATATATATATAGATAGATATACCTACTACTGTCGATATATTTGTAGATATCCATACGTATATGTGCATATGTATCACTATCTGTATATGTATAGACATATTGCTCTTTATATGTGTATATATATATATATATATATATATATATATATATATATGTGTGTGTGTGTGTGTGTGTGTGTGTGTGTGTGTGTGTGTGTGTGTACATATATATATATATATATATATATATATATATATATATATATATATATATATATATATATATATATATATATATATATATATATATATATATATATATATATATATATATATATATATATATATATATATATATATACATACATATATATACATATGGGTGCATATGTATATCTCGCACATATACATAGACATCTATACATGTCGGTATGTATATGTGTAATCATATATATATATATATATATATATATATATATATATATATATATATATATATATATATATATATATATATATACATATACATATATGCATATATATCTGGATGAGTATATGTACAGATATTCTCACCATATGTCCTGGACATTGAGTGTAGCCCTACCCCAGCCCATATAGTTCCAACATCGTAATGCAAGTGGATGTTAGACTATTGCTACTGTAATTGGGATTGTCTTCACAGACATGGTGTGAGTGGGAGGTCACATCTGCTTTCCACATGTGTGCCATTGGCTACTGACAGACATCCTAAGGACATCCTAGCAAAGTACCACTGCTAGCATGTAATGCCTCTGTGGACTGCAGCACAGATACTGGTCAATATATGTGAACATTCTGAAACACTCTTTACAGTCCAGAGGTATAAACATAACCCCTTAGTGCTAAACATGTGTACCATGCATGACAATATGGATGTTAACAGCCATGTAAATGGGTATAACACATAACGACTGGTATAGAAATGCCACCATAGGTTATGCATTCACACACTCTGTCTGGACTGACAGATAATAACCCCTGGTACAGGGGTGCCATGGCCACATACTACCCACTAGATACAGACATAGATCTGTACAGCATCCCACTGCTCTCTCTGACATACGTGATTAAGGTACTCCCAACAGCAGTACATCCAGCAAGTATCTTCACATAACATCTCACTGGATAAGTACACTAAGCTGCTAGACATGTAACAATGCACAGTGCAGGCTACAGGCAGACTGGCCTACATCTCCTATGGGGGAATGCACATGTACCTGCATATATAGCAGGCTCTGCAGGCATGTCACAGCACAGGGTAAGATACACCTGTGTGAAGGTGCATATCCACATCCAATGTGAACACAGCCACAGACACATATGGTAAGCTAGCGTGAAAGTACAGTAAATGGACTATCTGCTCAACACCTTCCTCATATGTGCCACTTACAGACTAACCCTACATGTACTGGGCTGCTACACGGTGTGGTCTGCTGGCTGTTGTGGTATGGGACATGTGTGTGTATGGCCCTACAAACATGTAAGCCAGTGCGGTAACATACGGTGGAGCAGCATGTAACATCAGGTAGGACAGGACCTATAACAATGACATCTACCACAATCTGTACACAGGCTAAAGAACATATTAACAATACACACACTGTCAACATTCACCATAGTTACACAGACCTCAGTATTGTACAAATGACCACAGCATGTCCTGGCAATGTCTTTAAATATTAACTTTACTGTACATAACATGTGTAGCTTTTTGATATCTAATTGGCTTGTTATCAGATATGATGACACTAATGATGGTGTATAGCACATATGCACCTCTCAATGCACGACATATGTACAAAGGTTGACAGAGTTATGGCTGGAGGCACATACACAGGGTCAATATTGACATGTTGCTGTAATAACCTCATACATGTACTGTTGTAACAGGGTTTGTTGCAACATGTGTCCTATGAGGGATATGACGTCAGTAACTGTCATGGCTTTCACCATCTACAGCCTGCAATCCTCACACTACCTTCTGCAGTTCCCAGATACGTGCTCTGTGGGTAACACATGACACCAAGGGGACAATACACTGCCCAGTCTGCAGACGACCATGCAGATGCAGATTCATCATAAACATAGAACTGACATGGCAGGCATTACAAGATGTAGAACAGTCATATCCACACACACACTGTTAAACCAACATTACTCCACATGCAGTATAGCAGTACTTAAAGTCTGTAATTAGGTCAGGCACATCCCTCTCCTGTGTATTGCCCTGTTTCCATAGTGTATGTTGTTAGAGGTAAATCCCCAATCCATCTGAGATGCTGTTCGCCAAACAACAGATCTAGTTCTTGCCCACAGTGGATGTAAAGTGCCAACATCAACATGATGTTCCTAGATAATGGAGTGTGTTTCCATGCAATTGACTATGGGAATGTTACCACAGCTGTTCCACATTTACTCAGCTAGAGGAGGACTGCGATTGGTGCATAGACCATCAGCTGATCATGACCATCACTTATAAAACACAAGCTGCTGCATAAGCAAAGCAGGTATACATCTCCACATCCACCAGAGAGGGTGTGAGAGGGACAGACAGAGACAAAGTATGTCAGAGAAGGTGTGGGTGAGTAAAACCTAAGCATGTTTGTGTTACACACCTACCAGTACAGAGTTTTAAACACCTAACTGACTATGCATAGCAATCATATGTGCATGCAGTTATTGCATGCGCCACATAGCATACATGTTGGTGAGCTGTCCAGATGTATATGTGTTGGTGAGTGACATATTCAACACTGTTGCGATACAGTAGGTGTAGCACATGGGCCTATCCATATGAACAGGTGTCAGAGTCAACACAGCCACACTCTCTAAAGGACTCATACACATTGCCATACTTGGCAGGGTAACGAATACATTTCCTAACCAGTTACTTTGCCACAATACAGTAACGCGTAGGTATCAAATGGCCTACAGGTGTTATCCTGGAGTTCTATGGTCACAGGGTATGTGAAGGAGTCTGACATTAGAGAGCATGCTTCAGTATGCCATTGGAGGTGGTACTGGGTGTGAATGTAGTTGGAAGCATCATACACCACACACACAGACACAGGGTTCCAGTACCGGCGTGCATGTGTGCATTGCTTCATGGGAGTGTAGTAGGTGGCTGTTCTTGATGGCCGTACAAGGCTTGTTGAAGTGTATACCTTGGCATCAGTCCACATAAGAATGGTCTGCATTATGGCTAAAGGGTATAGTGTCTGGAATGACCCACACAGGTGGGTATTGTATACACCATCCAGTCACATGGGTTACTATTGTGCATGGCCAGTACTGTGCAAGCTTGCCATGTATGTGTTCTATATGCCATGACATGGACAGTGTCTGGGATGTGTACACAGCCCACAATCATGTACAGTGGCATGTGGAAGTTTACCTGGATTGTCTGACCCATGTTGTTTACACAGAATGTTATCATCAGATGTGACAGTCCTGCCCTCATGTGGTGGGGCCCGATAATGGACAGCAGGTTGACCCTGCACCTACGTTGATAGCATGCTACAGGTATTCCTTGGTGTCAGTGGCATCTGTCCATACAGGTCATGTGTGTAAGGCATGGTATGTCCTTTGTAGATCACATTTGATGGAACCACAGTTGTTGCAGGTGTCCAGTGGGAAACATACTGAAGGTGTACTGTCTGCAATTATGTGCCTATCGTACTGATGGACAGGGTGCCATGCTCTCTGCAGGCCACTGCATTCAAACCATAGTTACTATCAGTTGTCAATATGCAGTGTACTACACACATATTGGCTGTTGCCTCAGCATGCGTGTGTGTGTATGAGACATGGGTTGAGAGTGTTCTCTGGGAAATACTGGGGTTGTTAACTGTGATTGCCTGGCCTTGATGTCACATGTATGGGTATGGATTTGCACCCCAGCCTCTATACTTCACAGCTGTTATCCCTGTCCAGTGGACATTGTGATATATATACTAGGGCCACCATATAAGAAATTTGCAAAACCCGCTCCACATTGGGCCCAGGTGTCACACACTCCACTTCTACACAGGATACGAGTTACACACACACACACACACACACACACACACACACACACACACACACACACACACGCACACACGCACACACATACACCTGTCATGTTGGGGAGTAGAATCCCTACCTAACTAGTTTATTACACTATAGCACTACGCAGTTATAGTAAGCACCATGTACTCCTTCCCCAAAGGTGTATGTCACATTGGCTGACATCAGCAGGATTGCCAAAGTAGGGCATTTGACATGTATTGAGTGTGACTAGCCTAAAATGCATTGCTCCCTACACAGACAGTGGAACACACACAAAACATCCACAACTGACGTGTGTGGATATAGAGCCCCTAACAGAGATCTATATGACACTACAGCATGGAGCTGTTATAGGACACACCATGGGGATTACTGGAGGGCTCCTTCCCCAAAGGTGTATAATACATTGGCTGACATCAGCAGGTTGCCAAAGTACAGCATTTGAAATATACTGAGTGTGACAAGCCTCTAATGCATAACTCCCTACACAGACATTGACACACACACAAAACATCCAGAACTGCCATGGGTGGGTATAGAACCCTACCTGAGTTCTGTATCACACTACATCAGTACCCAGTGATGGCATGTGCTACAGATATTACTGGACTACAACCTTCCCAGAGGTGTATTTCTGGGTGGATGACATCAGCAGCCTTGCCAAAGTTGAGCATTAACTTGTAGGGAGTTTGACTACCCTAAAAAACATTGCCCCTACACAGACAGACACACACACAATCAAACACACATTTGCCATGTCTGGGATTAGAACATCTACCTAACTACTTTGTCACACTACAGCAGTACACAGTTACAGAATGCACTAGGGAGATTATCGGACTACAACCTTCCCAGAGGTGTATTTCAGGGTGGATAACATCAGCAGTCTTACCAAGGTAGAGCATTTAAATTGTAGGGGGTGTGCCAACCCTAAAAACCATTGCCTTCTACACAGACACACACACAGTTGCCAAGGCTGGGGATAGAACTCCTATTTAACTAGTTTATCACACTACAGCAGTACACAGTTACGGAACATGCCACAGAGATTACTGGCCTATCTACTCATCAAAGGTGTATTTCACAGTTGATGACATTGGCACACTTGCCAAAGTGCACCATTGGAGGTTGTAGTGTCTGTGAATGGACTCAAAAGCATTGCGCCCTACACTGACAAAGGAGCAAACACATCCACTCTTGCCATGTCTGGGAAAAGAACTCCTATCTAACTAATTTATCACACTACAGTGGTACACAGTTATAAGACGCACTACAGATATTACTGGGCTACAGCTTCCCAGAGATGTATTACTAGGTGGATGACATCAGCAGCCTTGCAAAGGTTGAGCATTTGAAATGTAGGGAGTGTGACTAGCCTAAAAAGCATAGCTCTATACACAGACAGACACACACACAGTTGCCATGTTTGGGAATAGTACTCCTATCTAACTAGTTTGTCACACTACAGCAGTACACAGTTACAGGATGTGCTATGGAGATTACTGGGCTACAGTTTCCCAGAGGTGTATTACTAGGTGGATGACATCAGCAGCCTTGCAAAGGTTGAGCATTTGAATTGTAGAGAGAGTGACTAGCCTAAAAAGCATTGCTCTCTACACAGACAGACAGATGCACACGCACACACACACACACACACACACACACACACACACACACACACACACACACACACACACACACACACACACACACACACACAGTTGCCATGTCGAGGAACTGAACACCTACCTAACTAGTGTATCACATGACAGCGGTACACCTTTATGGTATGTGCCATGGAGATTACTGGCTACAACCCTCCCAAGGGTGTTTTTCACAGTGGATGACCTCAGCAGGCTTGTCATAGTAGGGCTATAGAGTGGGGAGTGTGTGTGTGCATGGGCCATAACACATTCATCTAGAGGTTGACACACCACATGTGGGCACACACAGGGTCATATTCCACAGGTGCTTGTATTCAGCTGCTAGATGATTACTTCCTTGTAAAGTCATGTTTCACAGCTGGCACATGCACCAATAGTCTGTAATGCTGACTGATACTGGTGGCTAGTATCTGCAGTGAGTGACATCTGAACCTCATGTGTTTGGGGCCCTTTGGCTGTGTGGTGGGTGGGACAGGCCTGGATGGCTCCTTGTCACAGTCACCTTTTTCCACACATCTCTGTATGTCTACCTTTAGCTTATTATAGTTCATAGGTTCATAGGTAGGTACTAGGCTATCAGCCCAAGGGCCTAAGTAAGCCTAGCCAACAAAGTTCCCTGGTTTATGCCAACCCAAGAAAGTTAATTTCCTGTGTGTAGTTTCCTGTGTGTAGTGTGTTGTCCTTACATATATTTCTGTATTTCTAGCCACTGTGTGTGCAAGGCATGTGTGGTGCATACTTACGAGTTTCTGCACTAACAACTGCAACTGCCAGACATGTCTCATCCACTGGTGTTTGCAGACATGGCCTTCATGTGTTTAAGTGTGTGAGCATGCCCAGTATGACCTTTCAGTATGTCGACTGACATTGCCTTCATTTCTCTAAGTGTGTGAGCATGCCAAGTATGGCCTTCTGTATTTAATGTGTGGATCAAGTCCAGGTAGTTTGTACTGTGGTGCTGACCTTGGTGTTGTACACCAACAAGTGGCATGCTGTTTCTGCAGGATATCCATCAAGCATTTGGCAGTGACTGTTCCTACATGTCTGCATAGGATTGGTGGGGGGTCAGCTGACTATGTCTACATTTCTACACAGGATGGGGGGGCACACCTGACTGTTATTGCATTACTACATGGGGGGAGCACACCTGTCTATTTCTACATTTCTACACAGAGTTGGGGGGCACATCTGACTGTTATTACATTACTATGTAGGATGTAGGGGGGTACACATGACACTTGTTCACATTTGCTATGACTGTACTGGTATGTCAGGTACTCCATTTCATTCTGTATTGCTAACTATCATGCTGACTAGAGACACACCAGTGTACTACAGATCGTGGCTTTGGTTGTCCTACATACTATTGTCTGACTTCTCACCCTTCGGAATTCACATCCCACTGCCTGCCTTGCTGTGGTCTGTCTATGTAGGCTGGGGGGGTTAACCATAGCCATCATTCAGAGGCCATGGCACAGGCTCTGTTTGGGTTTGTCTACACCTGTCCTGCTGGCTAAGACTGTTGTTGGGTATGTGAACCATCCTGACTGGCATGTGTGGGTCATATGGACACACATGTTGCTCAGCACATTTCCTGCAGTGGGTTTTGTCACCCTGTGTGGTACTGGCTACTATGGTGACTCCAGTATGTGTTACAGATGTCATGGTGCCACTATGGGTGTCTACTGTCTGCTGCCAGAACATTCAGCCACCCAATTCCCTTGCATGCTCACATCCATACCATAGCTACAGGTAACGACACATTCTACTCCATTTGGCAATTTGTAGGTTGATTGACTTACCTTGAGAGTGTGCCAGACTTGCGGATGGTGCTGGAGGGCTGCCTATGTTGGATGCACATAGTACACTCCCTATACATGGTTGAACACAGGGAGTATCATGTTTGGCATCCTTTTTACTGTATGTACGAGTCAGAGAGAAGTGTCATTCCCTGGGTCCCTCCTGGGTGCAGAGTATGTGCTATGAGTTGCCTCTTTGCCGCAGCCTCGGCATACTGGACACGCTTCCATCTGCCTACTGGGACAGGTTCAGGTTGCTCCTCCTTCGAGTCACTCCGTGCTGTGTAGCCCTTGGCATTGGTGGGGTGCTGTGTGGTCCTGCCCCATGCTGTTCTTGCTGCAGCTGTTCCCGCAGTATCATATTGTGTAGCATAGTACTTACCATAACAATTTGGTTATATGTAGCTGGTGAATACTGCAAGGGTCCACCGGATGTGTCCAGACACCGGAACCATGATGTGAGCATCCCAAACACACGCTCTATTATAAGTCTGGCCCATGCATGTGCCTCATTATGGCATTCTTGTTCAAGTGTGTGTGTGCATTTTTGATGGGTGTCATCACCCACAGCTCCAGTGTGTACCCAGCATCCCCCACTAGGTGACCGTAGGGGATGTCCCTATTGGCAAATTTCTGGTACAGCTGCATCAGATGCCATATGTGGGAATCGTCATAGCTTCCAGGGCAGCCAGCACATACATTCATTATAATGCCCTGGGCATCACATATGACCTAGCAGTTGATGGAGGGGATGCCCTAGCAGTTTATGTAGACCCTACCCTGCTCACAGGGTTGTGCTTTGATGCATATGTGCATGCAGTCTATAGCACCCACTACCCCAGGATATTCTGCTATTTGGTAGAAGAGATGCATATTGCTGGTCAACACCTCACGGGTGTTGAGGAAATATACGTGCTCACTGGCATGTGCTGACATGGCATCCAGGAACTGGTGGAATATTCTGGATGCTGACGCCTGTGAGATCCCCATGATATCCCCAGTTGTGCTTTGGGAGGTGCCTGTGGCTAGTATACCTAGGCCTACACATTCCTTGGTATCCGCTGGGATGGGTTCCCCTCTATCAGTTTGGTGTTAGGTGTGGCTGGCACAGCTCAACAATTTGCTGTAGGAGGTCTCTGTCCACCCTCTAGTACTCCACTGTCTCCAGCTCATGTAGCCCCTGGTAGGTTACCTTGGGTCTGTACACTCTTCTCCATCTCCTCACTGTAGGTTGTTCAGCAGCATTCACATCCTCACCACCCTCAGCCTCTTGCACATGTTGTTCTATGTTGCCTGCTGCAGCCCTTCTCATTTTGTGGGTTTGTTTTTAAGATTTCCCTGCTTGTATACACCGGTGGTGTAGAGTGTGGGAAAAACCAGAGGGGAAGGTGCTTGCTTAGTTTATAGTAGTGTTCTGGGCTGGGCTGGTGTGCTGCCTGTGTAATTGGCTGATTCTGATATATTTCACCTGCCAGCTAAGCTAGTTCTCCTTGATTACCTTCCTACTGCTGTTTTCCCTTCCCATGACCTTCCTATTTAAGCCCGTGTGCACGCCACACAAACAGAGTGCTAGCATGTGTACACTGCTGCTGTTTCTTGGTTTAACTTTTTTTGTCTTCCTGTAAAACCCACTGTGTGACAAGCACATCCGCTGAGGCTTTGGAAAGAGTGCTAAGCAGGTTTAGACACACCCCCTAGCTTAGCTGTGCTAAGCTATGGGCAAGCCTAAGCCACAGGGCTCCACTCCACTTACATTATGCCTGACACCCCCCCCCATGATGTCACTTAATGCATAAGCTTGCACCATGCTATTCCTACCCTTACACTGTTGGGACCTGCCTCACATGCTGGGGAAAACTGTGATTCACTATCCTTCCCCTCATTTGCATAGTATTGCCTGCTAATGCATAGCTACATGCCTAACACTGAGCCCCCCCCCTTAGAAACCACTACTCACTCACCATGCTGTCTTCTGCCTGCCATTGACTTGCATGGCAGAATACTGATTTTAGTTGGAATGCTTAATTTAGGTTCATTTTGTTATCCCCCCGATCCCATTTGCAAGCCGCTGTCCAATGCTTAAGCAGCCGAGATCGGCTACAAAATAATAAAAGTTGATTTTTGTATTTTTTTTTATGTTGGCAATGTCAGTGGCCTTATACTTGGCCATTGGCATGCTTACTACATGATATGCAGCCTTTATTTGGAGCTGTCGTAGCTCCATTTTGAATTTTGCAGAAATGTACTTGGTTACTAACCGAGTACATTTCTGCAGTTAGCACTAGTCTTGCATGGACTGTTGCAAGCTTCCTGGATTGCAAAATCACCTCATTTGCATAGCTTTCTCCTGCAAATGGGGTGATTTGCATACCAGGGCTGAGTCCATGCAGGAGTAGTGCAGGAGTACTCATGGACGCCCTTGCAGGCTGTTCCTGGATCGCACGGCAGACATATTGCCTGCTTGTGCTCCTGCACCGATCTTGCATTCCATGTAAGCGTTTGCGAATCCAGGGGTGTATCTCTCAGAACTGTCTTTTTTGCCTGTGGTTTTGTACTGTCTGTATACAGATGGCTTGAAAATGGGTAAATTGATTGCCTGTGTTAGGGCATGCCTCCAAAAGAACTTAACTAAAATGACCTGTTGGGCACAGGAGAAGAATATGCTTAAAAGTAAATCAAAAGCTAAGCAAATGTGATTAGAGAGACATAGATTAGGGTGAAGGTTTAATACAACCTAGGGTAATTAAACCAGTGGATTCATTTAAATGCCAGGGTACAGTGGTAGATTCAGCTTTAAATGTTTCGGATCATGCCAACCAATTGGTTAATGATAGTTATAAAGCTATAAACTGTATAGAAGGATTTATTAAGCCTAGGAAATGAGAAATTATAAAATTGCTGTTTGTTAAGTAACATTAGTGCCAAACTAGGCTATATAATAATAATATAGAATTTTTATAAGAAAACTAGCATGAGTAAATTGGAAAGAGTATAGTAGAAACATGCCCAGGGTATCCATCTAAGTAAAAGTTTAAGTTACTGAAAGACTAAAATATCTGAACTTGTACAGTGTTTCATAGCAATAGTTAGGAGCAGGCCTTATATGGGTATATAGGACATTTAGAGACATCTACTTCTAGGAATGGTTGGGGTTATAAAAAATATTATAGCATCATCAGCCAGCATGTGAATCAGATTATAGAGGAGCACGAGATGTATGAGTTGGTTCTCTGTGACAGAAGCTGGTGCATGGAATAGGCTACCAAATTATATTAAAATGTGTATTATTATAGTAAAGCAATCACTACTTAATACTTTGAAGAACAACTTGGACATATAATATGAGAATGACTGTTTTGGTATATTGGCAGACTAGACAGGCATTATACCATGACCCCCCCATTAATATTCCAAAACGTGCATGCTGATTGGCCAGCGTGCACGTTGTAAATCGACTTATACTAATGGAAAAAGATCCGGTCTCCCGGACTTTTTCCATTAGTATAAGTCTCTTTTAAAACACTGTCTCGCTATGTTAAAAGAGTTTAACATAGCGACACAGGTTTAAAAAAAGCAACGGAGATCTCCGTTGCTTTTTTTAAAGCTGTCTCACTATGTTAAACTCCTTTAACATAGTGACACAGTGTGTAAAAAGCAACGGAGATCTTGCTTTCTCTGTTGCTTTTTTTTAAACCTGTCTAGCTATGTTAAATGGGTTTAACATAGCGAGGCAGCTTTAAAATAAGCAACGGAGATCTCCGTTGCTTATTTTAAAGCTGTCTCGCTATGTTAAACCCATTTAACATAGTGAGACAGGTTTAAAAAAAAAAAGCAACGGAGAAAGCAAGATCTCCATTGCTTTTTACTGTTTTGCTATGTTAAATGGGTTTAACATAGCGAGACAGCTTTAAAATAAGCAACGGACATCTCCGTTGCTTATTTTAAAGTTGTCTTGCTATGTTAAACCCATTTAACATAGCAAAACAGTAAAAAGCAACGGAGATCTTGCTTTCTCTGTTGCTTTTGGCCACAGCTCTGATGTACTGTGTAGGCATGCGCAGTACATCAGAGCTGCCGTGGATACCAGACAGCTGCGGAAGGGCAGCAAAGAGACATTATACAATGCCATTATTTAAGAAAAGTAATTATTTCTTTTCTTAAATAATGTCATAGTATAATAGCAATAACCCACTTCTGGGTGTGGGTAATACGGAATTTACCCACGGTTGTCTTTGTTTGGACCCTTGGGCTTCACCCTCGGGACCAAACCATGCCAACCATGGGGAAATCCCACATTACCCACACCCAGGCATGGGTTTTTGCTATATTATTGCCTGTGCCTGAAATATTTGTAAGTATGGATGCATGCATGTATACATGCATGCATCAAAGAACTTACGAGGCATGTTATCCTTCTGTTATGTCAGTCATATGGACAACCTCATAATTATATATTTTAAATTCTTCTTTAGATTTATAAATATTTTACTAATACCTCCAACTTATTTTAACCAACAACCTTTATTAGATATCTGTTCCAAGCCATTGTACTTTGACTCTTGTCTTCCAGTTCAGGGATTTTAGACCAAAATCCATTAGCAAAATCATAACAAAATGGATCAAGAAATAAAGCACTCTATAAAGCATGGTTTAAAATGGGATTCCTTTATAGGAAAGCTAGTATTCTATGTCTTTATATATCACACACTACTTGGTATGACCTAGCAGCCAGCCTAGGGAATCCTCAAGGCTATCTCTTGTATCTCAGACATCTACCCAAAAAAACAAATATATTTCCCTGTGATTCCTTAACAATAGCATAGGTGCCACACAGCACCTACACAAATTAAGATTGTTAGAGTGATGAGCAGCAAAGCAAATCAAATACGCAAGCTGCTCATCATGCATAAATGGATGCAAGTACCTTTCTGTAGCCAGCAATAGAGGTCTCAGCCATGAAATGTGCTTGCATGCAGTAGTATACAAGTTAAACAAAATGGATTACATGCAGGCAGTGGCCAGATATGTGCATGCACTGCAGCCCATACATATTAAGGGCAAGCAAAGGGATAGAATACAGAATGAGAGGAAGTGAAATGGGGGAATAGGCACAGAAAAATGTGATATTAGAAAATAGTAAATGTTGTAGAGCGGAAATGTTTTAAAGTGTACTCATGTGTTGCAGGTAAATGATGGAAATGTGTAAGAGGCATTACTAACATAAAGCCTGCAAGATCTGAGGTTTCTGCTTGACAGAAAGCGGATCATTCATCACACCACCACCTGCATAAATATGTACTTTACTATTTTCAATTACCTAACACATAAAATGTAAGTTTAAATTGTACATTACTGTCCTGATACTATGTGGCATACTAATTATGTGAAACGCTCATATAGCATAGATGATTTAGTGTTATGGCAGTTGCAAGGGGACACTGCTGTTTGGAGGGGAGGGGGAACTAAAGCCCATATTCTGCTAGGACAAACTCTTGTCTATCATTTAACATCACTTTCTAAGATGTTCCTTGAATGATATACCAGTAATCTATTGCAATAAGACTGCATGAATATTCCATGCATGAGGTCTACTGATTACAAATGGTGACATGTTAGTGGAATGGGTGTCTGTAGTCCCATATAGATGTAATTTCTGTCCAAATAGCCTGCTATAGTTACCTGGATAATGTACCTGGTCCATAGTTTCAATGACATATCATAATAATTCACTAGACCACTGTGTAGGTTATGGACTTTTGCAAATGCAGCGGTTGACACAGTTGTAGTTCGGGGCTGACTCTTTCTGATGCAAACAGTATACAGACAGTACATGGATAGGTATGGACTGTTTGAGATGTGTAATTTGGCTGGCATCAATTTTAATATATGTATGTGAGTAAGAGTTAGATGTTAGTCCCCAGGTCCCTAGGTTGTCAGTGAATGTGCTATGCATCGTCTTTTAGGCAAAGCCAGGGCATACTGAGCATACCTACATCTGCTTACAGGGACATCAGCAGGGGGTTCCTCCTCTGAGTCCTCTGGTGACTGTGGCTGTGGTGACCTAGGTACTGGTGGGGGTCTGTGCACCCTTTCCCTTTGCTAATCCTGCTGCAGCTGTTTCTGCAGGATCAGATTGTCTAGCATAGCACATGCTGTGAATATCTGTGCACATGTGACTGGAGTATACTGCAAGGCTCAACCAGATATATCGATGCACTGGAATCATGACTTCAGATGCCCAAACACATGCTCTATGATATTCTAATTTGTGCATGTGACTCTTTATAGCATTCTTCCATGGGTTGGTGTATATTTCTGATGGATGTCATCATTTACAGTTCCAGGCCATAGTCAGCATCCCCCAGTAAATGGCCCTGTTGGATGTCTCCCTTAGAAAACATCCAGTACAGCTGTGATGTGTGCCAGATATAGGAGTCATGGTAACTGCCAGGGTTGTCAGCACAAACATTCACAATAATCCCCTGGGCATTATACATGACTTAGCGGCTGATGGAGTGGTATTTCTTGATGTTAATGTAGATTCTAGCCCACTCAACAGGTGGTGCCTTGATGTGCACATGAATGCAATATATGGTACCCAGTACTTCACGGTAGTGCGCTGCATGGTAGAAGTGTTGCATATCGCTGGCTCTCACTTCAGGGGAAAGGAGAAACGATATGTGCTCACTGGCATGTGGGAGATAGCATCCAGGAATTGGTGGAGTATCCTGGATGCAGATGCCTGCGACACACCCATCATGTCCCCAGTTGGTCTTTGAAATGTACCTGCAGCTAGTATCCTAAGGGCTACACATACCTTAGTTTCCAATGGGATGGGCTCTGCTCTGTTAGCACTGGTTCTGAGTGAAGGACAGCAGAGCTAATTGAGCTCTTGTTATATGTCTCTGTCAACCTTGTAGTGCTCTACAATCTCCAGCTCATAAAGCTCCTGGTAGGTTACCCTGGGCCTGAACACTTCTCTTCCTCGGCCTAGGCCTATTGTCAGCAGCACCAGCAGCACTGACTTCAGCATCTAGCACATAAAGATATAGAATAGCTGCAGCAGCCCTTAGCATTATCTTATTTAAAATTGCCAAGTCTCTACTCCAATAGTTCAGTGTATTGAGGGAAATCAGAGTGTAGGGTGTATACATACTTTATACAGTTATGGTGTAGTTCCACCATGTGGGATTGGCTAATTGTGATGCAGTTCACCTGCTTAAGATATAACTCACATTATTTAAAGGCCCTACTTTGTTGCAAGATGTGACACTATGTGCAGCATAGCTTAAACAATACTATATGATACTAAATGAACATATCCAGTTTTCATTCATAGCTGGCTAGGTCATAAGCGGCATATGGGTGGCGTGGTCACTCAAACATGCTAAGCTATGCCCACATGGTCTGCAGCAAGCACACAACACCTACACTGTGCAAAAACATGCAATGAACATGGAAAATCCAGTGGAAATGTAAACATCATGAAGAAGCCTACACAATATGGATATGCGGACATGGTTGCTCCCTTTAATGATTCAACAAATGCAAGCCATTTACCCCCATTTGCATAAATATTCATGCTGACAACATGGAAACTGCATGGTTTATAGCTGTTTAAGCTGGGTAACAGCACTAATGCGCCATTGTACAGACCCAATGCAAGGCACTACAGTACATTTGCATTAAGTACAATATGTGTTATTTTTACAATTTTTTTTTATTTTTTTGTTAAGTATGTTTGCACATTGCAGTGCATACAGCAAACATGCATAAATTAATAAAAAATATATTAATTTCACATATTCCCTGCCTTTTCCAGACATCCACAATGTATGTTTTGCACATTTAACTATGTGAACTAACCTTTTCAGGGGAGTTATGTCCAAATTTGTGGACTTTTACATCCCCGTTTTTCTGTGTAGACTCCTGTACATGGAAAATTTCCATGTACATTACAAACATGGCCACGGAGTCTAAATAGATGTCCTCTGGCTTGTCGGATCTCTTCACATGGCCTTGAATGAAATTCACCTGTTTAAGCCTAAATTTGCATTGCACAGAAGTTTTCCTATTTGTGAGTGCTTGCACTCTGCTAAGTGGGGTTTACTGAATCTAAAACTTTTTGCACTTGTGTACTCATCATGCTATGATGCGTACATGAAAAAAAAAATTATGTAAGATTTACTAAATTCCCCCTCTGGTCATGCATTGTATGTGTTAGGTAACTCATGTATAGTAGCGTACATTGTTATTCGGGTGGTTGTATGATGAATGGCCCCTATTCTGTCAAGATGCATCTGTGACCAAAAGGACTAAAGCAGCCATCCTGTCCAATGAAGCTGTAATGCTGTTGGGGTAAAAATTCTGCTATAGGTGGAGGTTTTTGTGGTGTACTAGCAATATTTGTGCTTTACACAGTGTTGCTCTGTGACACATATTGTTATCGACTTTGTATTGTCTTAATTCCACATTTGTGTGATGCACCGCAAGTTTAAAATCTTTTTGAAATTGCTTAGGTGGTTTGTGCAGAGCGCAGCAATGCAGAAACAGTGAAAGAAGAAATAGGATTTTTTTGTTTAACTGCCAACCACGCACACTGGATATATTCAATCAATGCAGTTAGTAATCGTGAAATCACAGCCTGGATTACTGACTTGCAAATAGTATAAAAAGGGCAAAGGTGCATGTGTGCATACTTAGTTAGCCAGAGAGCAAATCCAATGCTTCTCACACTATAGCATTCTGTCAGCACAAAGCAACAAATAACAGGGTGGCAAAGGCTCAAAAATAGGGACACTTTTCAAATATTACACTTACAAATTTAGAAAGGTGATGGATTAACAGGCATTGCATTTCCATGAATTGTGTGAAGGATATGACATATGAAATTCACATGTCTGCCATGATTTACTGACCTCATCTTTCATTGATTTGCCATAGATGTTCCAGAAAACCATAATATTGTGTGAAACACACTACAAATATGAGTCACACATCTGGACATTATACGAAAATCTGGACAGTTGAGAGGTATGGTGCCATATCATTCTCAGACTCCCATGAAACTACATTAGGAAACATTGCAAACTGAGGGTACAGTTTAAGTATATGTACATATATTGACAAGCAATCCATTTGTTTCCCCACCAGCAACAACACCAACAAGCACAACAACCCTGGGTCATGTTGAGTTTTCCACACATATATCACACCCTATACAAGGTGTAATATATGATGTTGAGTTCTCCCTCATGGAGAAGGTCAATTGATAGTGCTCAGAGGCTTGCTTATCCAAACGCAAACAGAAAAATAGGCTCAATAAGGGTATTGTTGTCAAATAACTAGGCTAATAAACAGTATTCATCTGCTAGGGTACTAGCTTCAGATGACACTAACAGCCAATGCGACTATGCATACCTCCCAAGCTGTTGTTGAACACATAGGTTCAAAGGTTCATAGGTGTGTACTAGGATAATGGTCATGGGACCTTTACAAGCCTAGCCATAGGATTACCCTGGTATAGTGCCACCGGACCTTAGTTCCCAGTGCCTCTGTCGAGTAGAGCTACTGGAGTTATCCCCGCAATGAATTTTCTGTTTCCCATCCACTCATCAAGAATTCTCTTGAAGAGGGTCAATGAGGTGCTCTGCTTGACATGTATGTCTGTTGCATAGCATGGGCAGTCTCTGGGTTATGAACCTGTCCTTCCAGCATGTTCTGTTAATTGTGGTAATGAGGTTGAGGTCTCTGGAGCATGTGTTGTGGATGGATTGGGATTTCTTTAGATGTAGCATTTCTAACAGAGCTGGGTCAGACATGGCTTTGTAAGTCAAGAGATCACCTCTAAGTAGGCAATATGAGACAGAATAGTTGGAGTTTTTTGAGTCTTTCCATATAGGACAAGTGTTTATGGCATAGGATCCTCTTTGTGGGGTACTTTTTTGGCCTCTCCAGTTGTTGCAGATGTCTAGTGAGGTACATGCCAAATGGAGCATTGTACTCGATGATTGGCCTAATGAAAGAAGTATAGAGGGAGGCAATGACCTCTTTCTTCCTGGATGCAAAACCTTTAGTAATGAGATGTGCCTCATAGAAGAACTTTCTGACCACAGTGGCAATGTGGTGATCAAAAGAGAGGTTGGTGTCAACCTCTTTTCCCAAATCTCTTATAATGCCTTCTGTGTTCAGTGGACTACCATTAATGTGGTAATTCATGGGGACCAGGTTTTTGTTTTCCCAGATCTCTTATAACGCCTTCTGTGTTGAGTGGACTACCATTAATGTGGTAATTCATGGGAACCAGGTTTTTTTCCCAAAGGGGATGACGAAACATTTTTTGGCATTGAGCTTAAGGCCATGGTTCTGACACCAGTCGTTGGTCTCAGTGAGGCCATTCTGTAGGATGCCAACATCACTTGGGGAGTTATTAATAGCTACCAACTTGCAATCATCAGCCAGAGTCCCTTCCTCTTGGCCTGGACTTCAGAGAAGTAGATACCAAACAGGAGAGGACCCAGGACCAAATCTTGTGGGACTCTACTCATGATTCTTTGGCAGTCTGACTTGGAGTCAGCTACTTTCAAATTGTGGGTTGTATCTTTGAGCCAGTTTGCAAGACACCTAGAGATATAGGGGTTGATGCCAAGCTTAGTGAGTTTTTTCTATGATTCCTGAGTGGGGAATGGTATCAACAGCCTTGGCCAGATCAAGGCAGGCTGCATGAACCACCTGGCCTTCATCCACAGCACTGGTGACTGACTCAAAGAAGTTGACCAAGTGGAGCAGGCATGAGCTACCCTTCACAAAACCAAACTGTGTGGGATCCAGAGTTTGGAGATTCCCTATATCCTTGTTTATTAGGTCCATGATGATGCGTTCCACAGCTTTGCATATCGGAGTCATCAGGCTAATGGGGTGATAGTTCCCAGGGTATGTAGTCGCTACTCCTTTTTGGAGAGGGATGACTGTATCAGTGTACCATTCAGTAGGGACAAAGTCTGAGGTGAGGCTGTGATTGAACAAGGAACACAGGTGAGGTGCCAGTTCACTCTGTAGTTCATGTAGAACACAACCAGGGAAATTGACAGGTCCCATAGAAGCTGTATTCTTGGCCTTGGACAGTGCTGTTTTAACCTGTGCAGCAGTAATACTGGGTGCTTGGCAATCTACTGGTATTGTGATTGGTCCTTTGGGGGGGTAAAGTTGGCACTGACTTTGTCAGCCAGTATACTGGCAATATCTGTTGGCTCGGTATAGGAGGTACCATTGTGCAGTAGTTCACAGCAAATCTGGCTACTGCCCTGGAGGTTCTTTACATAACTATAGAAGGCCTTGTGGTTTTCTTTACTATCTGCTGCAATTCTGTTTTCATAGCTAACTTTAGAGAACTTGATGAGGTATCTCAACTTTTTGTTGAGGCTGATAAGGGAGTTTTTCCAGTCTTGGGACTTCACCTTATTCCACATCAGTTAACTCCTTCTGTTGTAGAGTTTGTTTATGACAGAGGACCACCAGATTGGCTTCCTTTTTTTGGAGGGCAGGATCTTGGTTCTATTGGGTATGGCAAGATCCATGCATTTGTGTACATGTTCGTACAGTGCATTGGTGTATGATTCTGCAGTCACACAACTATTCTCCATTTGCATGGGTGCTGTGAAGTTAGACACTTCTGTTTTTAGGAGCCCCAAGTTAGCTTTGGAGAATTTTTCATGGTGGTTACCTTTGCGGGTGGGGGGATGAGTGATGTGGATTTCCAAGATGATTAGTTTGTGGTCAGATCTAACCAGGGAGGACCTGACTATTGGTGTAGAGCAATGGTCGCCCATGTTTGTAATGACCAGGTCAAGGATGTTGCTACCTTTAGTGGGGGTAAGAATGAGATGGCCCAAAGCATTGGAATTAATGAACTCCAGGAAATGTTGGGCAAGTGTATTGGTACATGTGTAGTTTACCCAGTTAATGGAGGGGTAGTTGAAGTTGCCTAGTAAGAGAGTGCTAGGTTGGACCCTAATATTCTCCAGGGTGCTTAGGAATGTAGAGTGTAAGTCTTGGAACATAGTGGGGGACCTATAGCAGCCTACAACCTAAATCGCTGTCTTACCAATGTTAGCTTCATCTGAAGTATCTCTGGTGCATTATGTTGGACTACCAGTATGGAGGTGTGTGCATCCTTTATGAATATGGAAACACCACCACCTTTGGAGCTTTGGTCCAAGTTCTGGGGACGAAAGGTGTGGAATGAGTTATAGCCTGGTAGTGCAGGGGTGCTTTCTGCTGCCTTGAACCAGGTCTCTGTTACAGCACAAATGTCGATGTTCTCCATTTTAAGGAGTGCTTTGAGTGAGTACATTTTGAGATTTAGACTTCTAGCGTTGAGCAGCATGACCCTCAGATTGCATTTGTTTGTAGCTGTTATGGAGGTATTTTGGTCTTTGGAACACCACCTAAAAAAGGCACTGTAGGGGTGGCAAGAGCCTTGGCTAGTATCTGGAAGCCCAGGGGTGACAGATGCAGGCCCTCTCTGGCAAAGCATTGAGGTCTGTCAGTTATGTTATCCCAGGCAGACAGATACTGGATCCTCTTAGAATGACACCAGAAACTTAGCCAATTGTTGAAATCAATCATTCTCTGCTTGTACTGTGGTATCATTCTGGGTGATGGTAGGATGCTGCTCAGTACTAGGGTCATAACTTCCTGGGCTACATAATCCGAGAGCTCCTCCATGTCTCTTTTCATGTAGTCCAGGGAGGCATGTCTCGGGTCATTCACACCCACATGTACAATGACATAGTCATATTTGTACCTGTTGTTGAGGGACTTGAGTGTATGCATTATGTGGCAGATCCTGACACCTGAAAGGCAGCTGACTGTTACTTTCTCCTTATTCAACCTAATGAGTTGGACATCAGTGTGCCTCACTATCGAGTCACCTATGACTAGTGTGTTGGGCATGCTGCTTTGCCTTAGGGGCTTTGGTTGAGTGGCCCACTGTTTAGGGGAATTATGTGTCTCATGATTATGTTGTGTTGTGGTGGTTGAGTGCACATCTACCTTGGAGGTCTCTGCTTCTTGGGTAGATTTTTATTGTGAGCCTCTCCAAAGGTAGGTGTGTGGATTGTGTTTTTATGTGAAGACAGTGCTGGTGTGTGTGTTCTGGAGGGCTAGGTGTTCCATGTGCTGTGGTGCAAGTGTTGACCTTCTTCTCTTGAACAGCTATTCCAGTCTTGGCTGGAGAGTGCGTGGCTTGCAATTTGGATGTATAAATGCATCTCTCACAAGTCTAAGTGTTGGAAGGTAAGATGAGAATGTTGTCAGTGTACATGAGACAATTGCTACATTGCCTCAGGATGCCCAAGTTCACCAGGTTAATAGGGGAAGGCACAGGGAACTGATCTTTAGACATGCCTGGTGGGGTGGGCATTGATAATGAGTACTGGATCTGTTTCCTTGTAGAATGTTTAGTGCTGGTAGCACTTTTGTGTGCTACAATAATTGCTACAAGAAGTCTGGTAAAGTGCTGGACTGATAAGCTACTATAAGTGTAGGAGAGGAGAGAACTAGTAGATCTAAGGGAAAATTGAAGAGCAGACACTGGCACCACTCAGAAGCTTACAAACAGTCCTGGTTACAGGAAAGGGAGGAAACAAGTGCAATTGTGGGCTTTTAAATCAGGAAGTTGAGAGAAATGGAAAAACTGCCCAAATGGCCAATAACTACAATTTCTCAGCCAGAAACCACTCCTTATGTGGTAGATAGAATACCTAATGCTTACCACTCCCAGTGATAAGCTAGAAGGCTTCCCTCCAACACAGACAGGCTTGGGGGGCTCAGGAGGTTACAAAAAGTCCTGGACACAGCAAATCTGTATCTGGACTAGTCTAGTTACAGGAAACAGGGGAAACAAGCTTAGAATTTTTTTTTTTAGTAAAGTTATAAAGGAAAAAGCTGGAACAGAAGATAATTCAAGGTTATGAATGTAAGTGGGTTGGCCTTCTCAAATGTTCTCTCTCTATCAGGCAGAATGAATTAATGACACTAGAGTGGGAGGAATGTCCCAGATCAGTTCCACTTGAAACCATCGAATGTTCAGAACATCGAAGTTCTAATCATCGAGACCAGAACATCGATGTTCAGAACACTGAAGGTTCAAAGTGAACCACAGGAAAACAAATAAACAGTCAAAACCTATTTTATGCAGGGGGGCTTTGCCCCCTGCACCCCCCATGTGGGGGGCTGTGCCCCCACACCCCCCTACTTTAATATACCAACTCCAAGATCGCACTACAGTGGGGTAAGGGAAATCTCCCATTTACCGCTATATGCAGTAGCACTAAAGGGAGATTTCCCGTGCCCTACCTGCAATGCCAACACTCAGATGGCACACACACACACACATGCATGGCACCTTGCTGCCCTGCATATACACCCAAAACTTACCAGTTTTACTTACCTGGCACTTCCACTTTCAACCTTCGATGTTCTGAACATCGATGTTCTGATCTCGATGATTAGAACTTCGATGTTCTGAACATTTGATGGTTTCAACTGTAAGCCCCAGATCAAATATACAGTATGGGTGGGCAACTGCAAAGCCACCAAGTATAAGAACAAGACAACAATAGGGAGTGCGGGAGGGAAACTATTACAGCTACTAGCTGTAGTCATTAAATGAAAGTTTTAAACAGACAAAGGAGAAAGGAAACTATAGAGAATGCATTTAACTGCAAACAAATCAGTTATATGATACCTGACTAGAACACAGAAATTTCAAAAAATGCACAGAAAGGCATAGATAGAGCACTCACATACAGAAAATACAACTCTCAGTATGAAAAAGCAGTACTCAGTTAAGTAATTCAGTAAACATGCAATTAGAGTAATGAAACAGTATCTAACAATGAGAAATACAATTAAAACAGTATAAAACAGTACATAAATGCAGTGAAACAGTAAAAAAAGCATCATAACAGTGCAAAGTGTAGTAGATTAACTGTATAGCACAATTATAAACATTACAGAAGTGCAATTCAATGAAATAAGTTTAAGAAATAACTTATTCTGCTCTTGGAATCTTAAAGAATGTCTGCTTAGCCCCAGTAATGAATCGCCATCCACAGCACTTTGCAGACACAGGATTTATATACCAAGGAGCTTGAATTACTACTCAGTCTTACTAGCCCCTGCTGTTACCCAATCACTCGTGCTGCAGAAGGTCAGGAAACCCTGTTACTCTCAATAATAATGAAGACAACATACTATCAGCAGAAAATGGCTGCCAGAAACACAGGAAACTCAACAATCAAAACTACCAGGCCTTGACAACAACAGGCCTCTATCAATATTATGCAACCTGAGTAGAACGCAGAAACCTCACGATAAATGCACAGAAAGAGCACTCACAAACAGAAAATACAAGTCTCAGTATGAAAAAGCAGTTTACAGTTTAGTAATTCAATAAAAATGCAATTATACTAATGCCCACTATTGCAGCGACTAGCTGTAGCCTCTAAATGCTTAGTTATGTTAAGTAGTATAACTTCACCTGCAGTCCTAAAAAATTAGACTTGTGCTGTGGCACGTGCATTAAGTACTCTCATCTGTAGTCTGTAAACTTAGATAGGCAGGCATTCTCATCTCACTGCAGTCAACAGTGTGTATGTGTGTGTGTGTGTGTGTGTGTGTGTGTGTGTGTGTGTGTGTGTGTGTGTGTGTGTGTGTTTCTCCTCCCATCCACACCCACCATGATAAAACAATTTGAACCCACCTCCGATACACCTAGCCTTACTCCCCTTCCATCTGGTCTCTTGCACACACAATATACCAACCTTCCTTCTGTCCATCATATCAGCTAGCTCTCTCCCTATACCAGTCATACTGCCAACATTCAAAGTTCTGACCCTCACTACCACAGTCCTAGCCTTTATCGGCTCTTCCTGCCTTCGGCCATGTCTTCCGCCTCTCCTCCTTCGGCCAACAGTAGCCCGATTTCCGCCAGCACCCTGTAGGCTAACAGTACTGGTGGCAGTCATTGTTAACCCGGGTCTCGACCGATCCAGTATAAAACATTTTTTGGTGTCTGCATGAAATGTTTTGGCAAAGTTTTACGCCAGATGCCCTTCCTGACGCAACCCTCCCCATTTATCCGGGCTTGGGACCGGCACAAAGAAATGCACTGGCTTGTGCATCCCCAGTGGCTGTATTATTTTATATATAGTACAGTGATAAAATAAAATAAAAAAAAATATATATATATATATATATATATATATATATATATATATATATATATATATATATATATATATATATATATATATATATATATATATATATATATATATATATATATATACATATATATAAATCCATTAATAAATAAAAGAAGAGAAGGGGTGGGTGAGAGAAAAAAAAGGAACTTTAGTAACCTCACAGATAATATACAATGTTTTCTACAACTATAGTATTCTATTCTTTTATATTCTACTGTTAACAATACCAACTGCTAAGAACTTTTCTTTATTACTTAGAATATATGTACAGAGATCACATCTGACATCAGGCCATTCATGACAGAGGGCTAAGAGTATGCCTTTCAAATGCTATAATGATGATTACTTAACAGAGCTGTAGTTTTTATTGATGACAGGCTAAAACAGTATAGACTCATATTAACTGTTATGTGAGAATGTGGAATTGTTGGTGTGTTTTACAGACCATACCTCGTCACCTTTTAGAGCAAGATATCTTGACATATCATAAGTTAATGTGTGTACAATGACCCATAACTATGAACACATTTCACATATTGCTCTTGTACACGTTGATAGTTGCACAGGATTTGTGTTAACATACATTTTGACACTTATTATTTATTGACTTCAATATAAATTACTTGCCAGACAATCATTGGTGTTATAATGAATGGACCAAAACAGTGATTCTTAAATCTGGGTATTCAGCAGAAATAAGTACAGTTGACAGCTATGCTACGGAGTAATGCATGCATATCTGCTTTTACAGTTCAGATATGCATTCCCAGGTTCATACAACTGTATGATATGGCAACTATCCCACCTATAAATGTTAAGTACTTTATATAATTATGCTTACTTACCATGTGCTTGTCTCATCTTGGCCAATCTGCTCGCATGGGACCTCACATTTGAGGCCCTCTCTTCTGCAGCTGTAGAAAAGTGGAAAAAGAAAAAGCATTATGAATACCAGTTTCTACCATATTCAGCTTAAATATTTACAAGAAATACATGGAAAGCATACGTACACATGTCTGAGGTGTGCCCCTCCCGACACTCTCTAATCCACCGATCAAGGGCATCCCTTTTCCTGCTTCACAGGTTGTCATAGTGCTGATGCAATTGTTCCGTAGTGTGGGGGATACCAGTTGCACTGGTAAGGGCTCTGGCCAACTATCCCAGGCTTCTGACTTATATTGGGAGCTGCTATAGTTGTCGTGCACAACCAGGGCCCAGGGCCCTTAACCAGAAGTGCAATAAAGACCTTGGACTCCTGGACACCCCAGCTCTGTGCTCTAAAATGTACTCCCTCACCAAAGCCCATCATTGCTGCACAAGGTTGACCTCAAAATGTCTATAGCACAATTCCTGTCTTTGTTTTCCAACCAATTGCACTTATTGAGTGTGTGCACTGTCTACATTTTGATATATTCTAAAAAGCTGTGCATCTCTTACAATTGTGCAAACATGGTAAAACAAGTGCATTGGTTTGAGTGATGTTAAGTGGAGCAGATCCTCTTCAAATGGATCCAAAAATAACTTACAACTAATGTTATTTCAGGTTATTTCATTACATTACTGCTTTATTTGTATAAGCACCAATGTCATAACAGTATAAATAAAGTTTGCATACCCTGGACAAGGGCCCAGGCCCATCTACACTGCAGTCCAACACTCTACACATCACCACAAGATTTGTTATGCGTAGTCATGTATTTTAGTATTCATTGTTAAGTTGATGGTATGTGCGTAGTGAGGCCTGCTTACCAGGTTTGCATAATGCCCAGCAGTGCTGAGTAATAGAGATTGAAAGCAACCAGTTTCTATTTTTGGATATCTGGGTCATGTCTTCTACATGGGTGGTCCCATGGCTCAAATAAGGTAAGCATTGCCAAATGCTTCAGTGTGCCACACAACCATGGTATAAATAAAAAAAAAGAAAAGGGGGAAAAATGACACTATATAGATATAACTAGCTCTGACAGTCTTTCCATGGTTTTGGCTGCTATTTTTCCAGTGTTCATCATAAAATCATTTGGGATGGATGGCAATGAATATAGACAGATGGTTCTGTGTCAGATTAGGAGGTTATGAGATATGGGGGTAGGAAGCCAGTACTCCCCTGTACAGAGATTCATTATCCATGTTGTTCTATGAGGTTTTGTGGCCAACACTACTAGTGCACACTGAGAAACCACACTTTGGTATGCCTCGCAACATTAATATGCATTAGGCATTGCCAACATCACATTGAGGCTGTGTACATAGATGCACTCCATGTAAACTCTACACAGAGCCTACACAAAGTCTATTGAATCCAGTGGAAAAACTTTTCAAATTATTTCAAACAACTCCATATCAAGTAAAGTTCAGTTTATATCAACAGTCCCCATGGTTTGGTTTTCGGTTCAATAAATTTCTCACCTTTCTTTAACAACCTTAACATTGAGCTACCTAAAATGAACCTCTCTAGGTATACTGTTACCACCTTGATTCTCTCTGAACCATTAACCTCCAATTTACAAAGTTAACTACAGTCAAACGTCAACTACTTAGGAACATTAAGACATCAGAAAAAATTAACTGTTGACTCCTTAAAACTGCATTTGCAAACCTTATAAAGTTCCAGGATACAACTCCTTTTACATTAAAGGATGTACAAATAACACAACTGAATTAGTATATAAACATAAATACTAGGATTGCTAATGGGCACGCCTCTTAACATTTAAGCCGCATAATAGAAGAATAGCAGAAATAAACATTTCATTGGCTAAAGCTTACTTGTAGGATTTCTAAGCTGATTTGCTTAGGAGCCAGAAAATCAATAGCTGAAAACATCCCCTGGCCATAGCTTCAAATTGCCCTTCCAGTTATTACTCTAAATTTATCAGGTAATGGAATACTGCTAAATACTTCACAAATAGCATATAAACATTTATTTCTTATCAGATAACAGAACATTCCATTGCTTATTGCTTCAAAAAAGAAATTAGTTACTAACTACAGTTAGGACTACTGCACTTCTCTCCACATTCCTTAACATTCTAGTCAAACTGCATGCATGTTCTCATCTTGCCTGAAAGCATATTATTAAAACAACCGCACATGCCTAAGAACAAATAATGAAAATAGGTTAATCCCTAAAAGACAGTCATTTCAAATGTGTATTGGTGAAAAAAGTAGGGATACTTTATTTACAGATGTAGGGCAACAATATATATTAACAACTTTCTGAACCAAGTTTCAGCATCATCTAATAAAATAAATTATGTGCAAGTACTTCACAAAAAATGGATAGCACTGAATATGACTATTTAACCCACATATAGGAAAAACAGTGGACATGAACACTTCATTAGCTGAGAGTCTGCAAACCTATATGAAGCTTCTTGAATAGGCTGCAGAAACTGTTTGCAATGTACACACTGCCATAAATTTATTGTGCTTCCTAAAGTTCTCTTATGCATTTCCTTATGCAATTTGTTGTATAATTTGATTTCTGTATAAATTCTACAAGTAATTTTCTATAATTTTCTATGAACTGATTAACTTGCTGCTCTTAAAGAAGCACATTTTTATGACTGAAAAGGGCATTCAGGCTAGTCTACTAACAACTAATAAATAAATAAATAAACTAATAAATATATAAATATATATTTGAGTGAATCCCTGCTCATCCTGCTAGAGCTCCATTTGTGCCTGATGGAGAGTGCTTCTTAAACAATCTGAATTACAAGGTTACATAAGCACATTTTGCACTTTATCTAATTGTTAGTGATTCTTATCAGCACTGCACTGGTTGCATTTATTTGCTTATTAGTACTGCATTGATTTTTTTTTTATTTGTGTAACAGTTCTGCACTAGTTTACTGCACTGTTTTATTCATTTGGTTGACTGAATTATTTAATTTTCTGTGTCCTAATTTAGATATTTGCTGATTTGTTGTTGAATTTTTGTTTTATTATTTACTTTTCTGTGTCTCCATTTATATATTTGCTAATATGCGGTTGAATTTTTGTTTTTCCTCCACCCTCCCACTCAGTTGCTGTTGTGTTCTTATAGTTTGCAGCATTTGTTGTTGCCTGCCCCTACTGTAAATTTGATAAGGGACACACCTCACGGTCCCATCTCATTAACTCATTCTACCTAATACAGAGATCATTTGGGAAGGTCACAAACCCCTTAATTCCTTAACCTTGAATTTTCTTCTGTTCCTCCTCTCTCCCTTTCCACTTTACTAACAAAAACAAAAAAAAACACTTTATTCAGCTTCTTTTACAGTATTTATGTTTCCTCCTCCTGCTCCATTGCTTTATCTTGCTTTTTCTGCTACTTGCTGCAGCTTATTCTTTAGTGTCCAATTGCATCTTTTCAGTTGCATTTTTTACTGCTTCTTTATAGTCTGTTTAAATTGTCAGTGTCATTCCAAGCCTCTTAGTTTTGGTTTAAGCACTTGTGCTTTAGGCTAACCCCCGAGGTCTCCCTGACCTTCTCTCTCAGATTCTGAAAAATATGGATGGGCAATTTCCTACAGTTTCTCCTGCCAGTCTGGTTGATATGGGTATCTTGGGACAGTGTGGCAACTGCCTTATGTACACAGACAACCACCTACTACTACCACCTAGGAACACAATTTGTAAGGGATGCAATTACATTAGGAACCTAGGGTCCATCCTCTCTCCCTCACAAGCCAGTATATCTGGTACTGAGAAGGCTGTCAACACAATCGCTACACCTCAAACCCCACCCACACCTACACAACACACACTCACATGGTGAGGATGCAGGGAGTAGAGGTGGCGAAGGTGAATGAGTTTAAGTACTTGGGATCAACATTTCAGAGTAATGGTGAGTGTGGAAGAGAGGTGAAGAAGAGAGTACAGGCAGGATGGATTGAGTGGAGAAGAGTGTCATGACTGATTTGTGGCAGACGAGTACCAGTAAGAGTGAAAGGGAAGGTCTACAAGAGGGTAGTGAGACCAACTATGTTATACGGGTTGTAGACAGTGGCATTGACAATAAGGCAGGAGTCAGAGCTTGATGTGGCAGAGTTGAAGATGTTAAGATTTGCACTGGGTGTGACGAGGATGGACATGATTAGGAATACGTATATTAGAGGGTCAGCCCAGGTTGGAAGGTTTGGAGACAAAGCCAGAGAGGCAAGATTGCGTTGGTTTGGACATGTGCTGAGGAGGGATGCAGAATATATTGGGAAAAAGATGCTAAGGATGAAGCTGCCAGGTAACAGGAAAAGAGGAAGGCCTAAGATAAGGTTTATGGATGTGGTGCGAGAGGACATGCAGGCGATTGGTGTGACAGAGCAAGATGCAGAGGACAGGAAGAAATGGAAACAGTTAATCTGCTGTGGCAACCCCTAATGGGAGCAGCCGAAAGAAGATCTTCGAGAAAGCAGGTGGAATCTCTCACCTACTGTACTGATGAAAAGTCTCTGATGATACGTTTTTTTTTATTAATGAAGCAGGCCCACTGATAAATAAAAGTCTCTTGTTTGACTAATAGGTTGCAGTGATCATGATAATAAAAATGTCATAAACGTGCTAATTAAGAAATATATACAGTAGTAATCACTGGCATTACTAGATCTTCTGGTAGATCATCACTCCAGTTTTATTCCCTGTTCTTCAGTGTCTTGACAAAGCAGCTATTTCAACATGAGAAGGTTCAACAGTTCCTCATTGAAAGGATACATAGGCTATATAACTTGGGTTACTGAGACATCAAATGGTAGCCACATTCTCAGCATCATAACAATTCCTGAGAGAAGATATATTGTCTAGTTTTTGAGCCATGAATGGCCCCTCTTCATTGAGAATCTGTCTGAAGTATATGCATTGGTGAAACAGTATACATGCAAAGGAATTATGCATTTATTCGCTAAGAATAGTAGCAAGGGAATAGAAGTGTCTAATAGCTGCTGCTCTAGCTTTGCAGCAAACAACCAATAACATCATTCCTTCATCATTTCTAAAAGAGGCATTGGGTAAAATCTATGAGAGCAAGTACGTTTTAACTTGGATCAACAGTCACTAAGTTTCTAGAATGTGATTAAGACAATATATTTTTAGTGAACATATAAATGTAAAAAGGAGTTTTAGTACAACTGTTTAAGATGACATTTCTTTAGAGTTGCAAGTTACATTGTTTTATCCTGTCTATCAAAAGAAACTAATAGGAGCAGAGCAATGTACAGTGGGGAGTGCTCTGCTTTCTTACGGTATGGTGGTGCTTATTAGCACCTGAAACACTGTTTTGATTTCTCCAGCCTATCTTCTTAAACTGGAGTTGGAAATCACTTTGGTTCATTTAGTCTGTAATGGATGCTGAAGTACAATTTATCAGACATATAAGTGGAATAGAGCTTTAGTTTTTCTTGTCCAGCAGATAAGGTAATGAACAAGATAGCATGTGGAATTTTATATTATTGATTGGACTTCCTTGTCTTTTATCTAGATTTGTCCACTCAGTATCATAATACTGAAAGTGTCTGTGTAAATGTGTACTCATATTTGTATGATAGAGGGAATACGTAATGCATGCTCTTTCTATCAAAGTATAAACAAATGATATTATGATAGCCTTATACTGATATCATTAAGGCAAAATAAATTAAAAAGTATGATATGTTTAAAGGAAAAGTACAGCACAGTTTTCATTAAATATATTTTATCAATTTAGTAATTACAATGTTTAGTTCAAAATGAGCATTTCAGGTTTTTCATCATTATGGTTTGATTTCTAAAGATGTGCATAGGATTGTTAAACACAAGCGTATATGTGTACGCGTGCACACGCATGTGTACGTGTATGTGCATGTTTATGTGTGTGTGTGTGTGTGTGTGTGTGTGTGTGTGTGTGTGTGTGTGTGTGTGTGTGTGTGTGTGTACATGTGTGTGGAAAACTCCTTTATTCCCATTTTTCACTAGGGGTCAGGATGTCACATCAATTTTGACTTTCACCTAGAGACAATGTTCACATTGCCTGATGCTTTTCATTAATTTCTAATAACCCTAAACCTACCTTCACCTCTAACCTTGCACATAACCTTATGAAAAACCTTTTCCTAATTAACAACATCACTAAACAACACACTTGGACACACACTCACACATCACACTCATCCAGAACATTAAAACTATCACCTTATCTAATTCCCACCCTAACCATAACTCACAAACACAAATACACAAAACTCTAAAACTGTCCTCTTACCTAACACTTACCCAAAGATTAACCTGTAAATAATCAGAAAAACATCACTACCACATTAACTTTTATACACATACCCACTGATAAAACCAGCTTTCAGAATTCCAAGTTAACATAACTGATGTTCAGTGTAAAAGGCCGCAGCTAGATCAGTAAAAAAAAATGACTGATATAACTGCAACCACATACACTCACACACACACGCACACACACACACACACACACACACACACACACACACACACACACACACACACACACACTCACCCACACACACAAAACACACACACACATATGCATGCATACACACACACAGACACACACACACACACACACACACACACACACACACACACACACACGTGCGCATGCACACACGAGCGAGCACGCACACACATGCATGGATACACATGCACACACACGCACACACACATGCACACATTTACTCACACATGCACAGACACACAAACACACATACACGCGCACACCAACACGCACCCACGTACACACACACACACACACACGCAGACATGCGCGGGCACACACGCGCGCACTCACAAATGCACGGACACACACGCACACACACACCTACACACACACACACACACACACACACACACACACACACACACACGCACACACACGCACACCCACACACACACACACACACACACACACACACACACACACACACACACACACACACACACACACACACACCCACACACACACACACACACACACACACACACACACACACACACACACACACACACACACACACACACACACACATCTGAACATTCATCTCCCTAATTATATGCCTAAATATTAATGACATGATCTTCTTTACTCAGACAAATAACTCTTAAAAGATGGCTTAAGACCATAAAAATATTGATGGAAATTTGGCAGCAAAAATCTTTGGAAATGTAGATGGATAATATATCTCAGCAGACAAGAGTACACTCAGACCATAGAAGTGACCTATCACTCAAGAAAATATTCATTTGATATAACAAGGATCACTGTAGCACATTTCCATGGCTAAAAATGTAGATATCATTAGAGCTGTAATCCTATTGAGTCCTGCATTCAGGTTACCATGGAAAGAGCCTTCATTACATGAAGCGGTAAATATCAAATATGCATTTAGTCTTATATAGGATGAAACTAGTGATTTATTTTAGTAAATGTCTAAGCATACTCATCCTCTTAATGCAAGAAAACTGGACAAAGGCAAAAATAATTGGGGGGGGGTGGCAAAGGCCCAAAAACAGGGACAGATTTTAAATATTGCTCTTATAAGCTTAGAAAGTTGCTTGGCTAGAACAACAGGTTTTGTGTTAGCATGTATGTATTTCCTAAGGGACACAAGGTATGAGACTCAAATGTGTGCCATTATTCATCTCATAGATTAATACTACACTAGCTGCCCTTGTGGGTTATTTTAAATAACCAGTTGCCTCGTGTGAGTCAAACCTTGCACTTTTTCTTTGTAAGGTAAACACTTTTCTCTTACCCCAAAGGGGCTCATACGTTCATAGCTAACTATTGGGCTACATTCATATTAGGCCATTCAAAACCTAACTACTTTTCTTCCCAAAGGTGAGAATCAAACACTGCACCTTGCGTCTGGGAGTCAAACACCTAAACCATTACACCAACCCCCACTGTTCTGTAATACTCAGATTTGCCAGAAAACCACACATTTTATAAGGAACAGACCAACAATATGAGGCAAAAATCTGGACAACTGAGAGTTTTGAGTGTACGTTCTGTGGTAACTATAATCTCTGCATCTTGTAAGCAACATGCCTTTTTGAAGACAACAAGAGGTAAGGTATTAGCAGGAAGAGAACTGGAAAATTGTTTGAAGTCCCGACTTGTGAGTTCATTAGACACTGCCCTATCTGCACACAGGCTTCCACGCACCACACACACAACATAATGAATTGCAATTCACACAGTGAAAATTTATGGAATTTTGCTTAGGGTGTACAGCATGGAACATGAGCAAAAATGTATTGAAAAGTGTTCAGCAAACTCTGTTTTTCATTAGTGTAATACACACACACACACACACACACACACACACACACACACACACACGCACACGCACACGCAGACGCACACACACACACACACACACACACACACACACACACACACACACACACACACACACACAGACACACACACATTCTGACACTTTCTCCCATCTGTGTTTGTATATGTGTGTGTAAGAATCAATAGAAATAGTTTCATAGATTTATGAGCCAGGTATTTATAAACTACCTCGGTCCATAATGGAGATGGGTGCCATACCTTATTTAAATTTCCTATTCCCCATCCACTGGTCTAGGTTGTGCTTAAATAGGGTAATAGGCAATAGACAAACTCAGCTTCACTTGGATGGGAAACCTGTTCCATAGGATGGGTACTCTCTGGGACACATTTCTCTCTCCAGCATGCTCTGTTTAAGTCACAGACAAAATTCAGGTCCCTAGACCTAGTATTTCTCGTACTGTTTGACATACAGATATGCAGGAGATTCATAAGTATGGGGTTTGTGGATGCCTTCTAAGCCAGGCATAGATCAACACCTCAGCAGTCTATAGGAAACTGAGTGGAGGCATGAGCATTAAGGTACTCTGTGTAAGGCTGGTTTGTTACATTTTTTTTTTTTTTTTTTTTTTTGCAAGGAACCTCTGAGATCTCTCTAGTTCCTGCTATGCCTGGTCAGGTATATACCGAAGGGAACATTATATTCTGTGATTGGTGTTATAAGCTAATAAGGGTAGATACATTGGGATAATGACTTCTTTTGACTTAGATGCCATGCCCTTAAATATCATTTACGTCTAAGCTTTATCAAATGGTGCAAGGATTAGTTGGCACAAAATGGGGGAATAGACCCTAATAATGTCTTTGGCCTCACTAGGGAATACAATATTGTTCTTTCTATAATAACACATAAAACTAAAATTGCCTGTTGTTCAGGCTGTGCATCTCAGTAGTTGGGTTGTCAGCCTCATGGCAGATCTGAGCTAGCAAATATTTCAGAGCTTCTTCAGTACTGAAGCTTCTTTTCTCCATAATTTACTACAATAAACTCCAGCTTCAGATCTCAATATTCCATTCTTACCTACTTTAAATAGTAGCTGTCTTAATCTATTTCTCCTGCAATTAATTCTCTCTCTCTCTCTCTCTCTCTCTCTCTCTCTCTCTCTCTCTCTCTCTCTCTCTATATATATATATATATATATATATATATATCCCTCCTTTTGGGCCTTATCTTTGGGTAATTTATATGTTTATCTTGGGTTTCTGTTTTACAAAGTTCATATGAAAATTACTACAAGGAAAAGGCTTCAGGTTTTAAGAAATGTTTTAAAAATGTAGGCAAATGTCCCAGCACAGGATCCTTTCATTCAGTGCATGACTGCTTAGGTCCGGACCATATTAAGACTGACTGTGAACTTTTTGCTTGTTTCAGTCAATGGACGTTGCTTGACAGGAATAATAAGTCGATAATTAGAGGCTTTTGTATGGGTTCCATGGATAAATCAGCTGGATATTCTTTAGACATTCACCCTTCTCAGCTACAAAAGGGCAGTGAGAAGCAGAGTAATTAAAACTAGTGAAAAAATAGAGATAGAGGGAGATCTAAAGAAAAAGTCTAAGATAATGGTTCTTGAGAAAAAGTAAAATCAAAGAGAATGAGAAATCATATTTTCCTCCATTGGACTGCCTGACTCTAAAAATAGAAAGATCACTGAGGCCTTATCTGCCCTTTGCTCTGATCTTGAATCTAGCTTTGACACAACCTTTGTCTTCTCCAGATGATTCCTTTCTGAATGATATTTCCAAATGATGCTGACCAAATAGATTTGATTCAGTCAGTTTCTGGGCAACCCTTGGCTTTAAGCTCTTTGGTGTTCAACAGTTCAGCTACAGTCTTGGCCTTGGAACTAATTTGGTCACTGGCTCTCAGAGTCCAAGCATTGAACTCTTCTATCATGCCTTTGAGACAGGAACTGAGGCTGTGTTCCTCTGTTCATCAAAATCTAGCTTTGGCATTAAAGGTATTTCATAAGGTATTGTCTGACAGTTTTCTCAGGTAGGAGGTATGTCCTTATCCTCAGATCCTACTGGAATTCCAGGTGCCTCTGATTCTATTCCTTTTGATCATCCCTCCCAGTGATAGTCTACTTCAAAGACCCCTGAACTATTCCACTATTCCTTAGACAAGGTTCCCAAGACATTTCTGACTCGTCCTTTCCTTCTTCCCTGAAAGTGCACAGAAAGTGTTTGTGTAAGAGGGCAAACTTAGACTCCTCCTCAGGAGTCTCTCACCAAAGACACTAACCTTTGTGAAGGAGAAAGGTCCCATAGATCCCCCTGAAGACATCTCTTTTGGTAATTTGATGGAAATGTTGAGGCACAGGGAAGGGGAAATGTTCCTCTAGACCTTCGGACTAAGGCCATCTAACCCCTGAATGATTCCTCCTACAAGCAATTTGGTAGTTGTGCTGTCTCAGAGGGCGTGAAAGGACCTGGATGTTAAGGAACTGATTCCTAGGTAAGTGGGCAAAGTCCTTGCTTCCCCAATGACTGCCAACGCTGGAGCAGGGGCCTTCATGTAGATTACTGAGGTACAACCAAGAAAGAGCTTTTGGAAGACAGCACTACTGTCCACCTCCAAAACCAAAAAACAAAATTATAAAATCCAAAAATAAACCACAGTCAAGGATGATAGAAAAAAATAGCGTACACTCGTTTATTATCCGCTTTCGTCCACAGACTTCATCAGATTAAAATTCATCTCTAAAAACAAGATATATATACACCAATAATAATCAAATAATCATTAAATAATTAACTTAATTGATAATTAGAAAACTTTTTAAACAGACAGTGTTTAAGAAAAGCATGAAATGATGTCTGCGTTTTTATTAACTGACAAACCTCTATATTTTAAAAAACATTTCACATTTATAGTGTCGTTCAAGCCCGGTGGTGTATCGGATTTCAGTTTGATCTGCCACAAAGTCTCACATTGTTCTATATAATTTTTAAAGTCCCCCCTCTAAGATCAGGATATACAATTTCTAAAACTGAAAAAACAAATTTCTTAAAAGCAGAACAACTAACTGAATGCCTATACAAGGCATTAGTAGCATCTTTTTGACGAATAGCATAAAGGTGTTCTCTAATGCGTACTTTAAGATGCCTAGTCGTCATCCCCACATAAAAAGCAGAACAACCAGAACACAAACTGATATAAACGACACCTTTGGTGTTACAATTAGCAAAGGATGGCACTGCTATAGTTTTTTGATAAGTATCGATACTAATATAAGGACCTTCAGAAATGTAACGACAAATGTTGCATTGCTGGCAAATATTCATTCCTTTTTTAACAGTAGGAACAATAACTGAATTGTTATCGTGAAACTCTAACATTTTCTTTAAACTATTATTGTTCTTTGAAACAAAAAAAGGTCCATCCCCCAACACATTATAAAGCTCCAAATTACCTCTGATAACCCTCCAGTTATTTCTTAGTATTTGCTGAATGTGCTGGCTGTCCAGTGTCATTTCAAGTGTACAAATCCAATTAGTGTTCATGTTATTTTTAGAAGAAACGCTATCAAAATTCAAATCTCTAACAGTTTTATAATCCAAAAATGGCTTGTAATCTTTTGTATATTTGTTTTTGATTTCATCACTAACCTTTAATAAATCAGGTTTAGAATATCCCCTGTCAACAAACAATTTAATAATAAATTCTAATTCATGAATAAAAACATTATACTTAGAAGTCATGCAGCTTGCTCTTATGAATTGCCCTCTAGGAATATTTTTAACAATATGTCTAGGGTGGTTACTTGCATAATGCAAATAATTGTTGTTAAAAGTCTCCTTACGGAAAATACAGCTATGTATCCTATGATCTTCCAAATCCCACCAAAGAGATACATCTAAAAAATTAACTTTTAAACCAACACAATCTCTGGTGAATTGAAGGTAAGCAGAAAAAGAATTAATTTCAGAAAGAAATAGATTAGCAGAATCTAAATTGCCTTCGATGATAAAAAACAAATCATCAACATAACGGCAAAAAAAGGGGATCTGAAATTTCTTCATTAAATGGGGTAAAAATTCATACTCCCACCAAGCCATAACTAAATTGGCAAACGCTGGAGCAGCAGGAGACCCCATTGCAACTCCCCTCTTTTGCCTATAGTAGGTCTTGTCAAAAATAAAATAATTATTCTCCAAAATAATATCCAAAAAACCACAAATAGTGGAAATAACACTTGTACTTAAACCATAATTCTTTTTAGATAGAAGACAGCGTACAGCTTCAACACCTTCAAAATGCGGTATAGAAGTATATAAAGATACTACGTCAACTGTTAACATGATATGTTTCTGATGATCAAAAACTCCACTTAATAAAAAACTATTTAATTTACTCAAAAAATGCCAAGAGTCTCTAACAAATGAGACTTCTTGTTTCAAACATGGTCCTAACACAGCATCAATAACAAGAGAAATGCCTTCAGTGACAGAATGGGGAGAAGAGACTATTGGTCTAATGGGAGGATCTATCAAACTTTTATGTGTTTTGGGAATCCCAAAAATGATCCCAACTCTAGGTTGTTGTATAGTACAAAAATCAAAAATCTCATAATTAATATCACCAGACATTAAAGCATCATATAAGAATGAATTAATGTCTTTCTGTTTCTGCAAAATTTGATGAAAATTAATAATTTCATATTCCTCAGTGTTGCTTAAAATCTCACGCATCTTCAACTTATATGCTTCTTGTTCCATAACAACGGTGTTACCACCCTTGTCACTTTTCATAAACCTGAGGGTTTTGCATAAACTCTTTAAATTGTAAAGTGCTTTAGTCTCATTGAAATTTAAATTAGAATGAATGTTAGATCTGATTTAAACATATGTTGTAAATCTTGGATACATAAATCTTCAAAAACTCTAATAGTGTGGTGTAGTGAAGGAGAAAAAAAAGAAGGTTTTACCAAAATTTTGTTATTTGCAGAAATATCATTCATAATATAACATAAGTTTAACTTTCTAGTATATTTTTTAATTTCTACAACAGTGTTACTGTAATTGGCTCTAATGCCAGGAACAAAATTCAAACCATAACTCAATATTTTTAACTCAATTTCACTGAAACAATAATTGCTTAAATTAACTAGACCAAGTTTATCATTAACACAATTTAGGTTTCGTCCCCCGAAGATCCTGAAGCTAGAAAAGTCCGGCTTCTTGTTAAAATGGACTGCTTGTTTCCCTGATTTTTCTTGCTGAAAAAAACAGAAGCAGAACCTTTAACAGCTGTTTTAGGACCAGTCACAGCTTTGTTTTTAACACTATAGTCTTTGTTTAAGTCTGTAACAGCGACGTCTTCAGCAGTGCCAAGTTGGTTGACACCATTCACAGAATCTGAAGTCAAATCAACCATAACAGGTTCACTGCTTTTCGTTTCATTACAAGGAGCAAGAGACGACCTTTGCTCAACCGTCGTGTTAGTAAAAAAACATTGACCAGACATATTAGGTTTAGAAGTCACTGAACTATAAGTTTGTTTTTTACCGTAATTGAATTCTTGCCCATAATTACCAGTGAAATGATGATTGCCAAAATCACTGATGTTATTGTGATACCTTTTGTTGACAAAATTTTCATAAGCAGTATGATTTTGATAAGCGGTAATATCCCGCATTAATTTTGAAAGCTTCTGCCCTATAATTTCATTAGAATGATTCTCAACCTCCATGCATAATGTATTAAAAAATTCAGAATACGTGTCACCATGAAACATGACTTTTAAATTTGTTTCGATGCCAATTATCTCATCTTTAAGAATGCCCATTTTCACATTATTGTCAATGAGCAGACTGAGTAGGCACAAGCCTGCATCGTTAAAAAAATTTACTAGGTTCTCAAAAAACGGGTCGTCAGCAAAGACCCCATTTGGACATTTAAAAAATCTTAGTCCCTTAGGGACTATGTTTAATTCTACACAACGTGAGAAGTAACAATTTTCAAGTTCAAGGGAACGATACCTCTTTAGAAGCTTTAAAAATAGCTCACGCTTCTTGTTGATATCAACAATGCTCGCCTTCTTTGGATGGTAACCAGACTCACGAAATGGATTGTCAGAGGTCTCCAGTAAGCGTTCCACAGAATTGTAACCACGAATACCAGTGCGTGGGTTGGGGCGTTCTTTTCCCAAACAATCGTCTTTGTCAACACCGAGAGTGTTGCCCAAATCAACCACAGTGTCCATTTCCTCATACACTTCTTCATCCGGACTCGAGGCATTCGCCCCTGCTCTCATATCGCGATAATGGTCACACTTATGTTGCTTACTTCGTTCGTCAGCATTAGCGTTAGATACCAAGATTTTAAGGGAATTCTGAATCTCCGTCAAAGTGGAAACCAACAAGTTATTAAAGTCAGCATTATTGTTAGAGTTAATATTGTTGGATGATGGTGTCGGATAAATAGAAATGTCCAACAACGGGTCTTCGTTAATGGCTTCATTAACCTCGGCCATGGCAATACCAAAGACAAATCCAAAACCAAAAAACAAAATTATAAAATCCAAAAATAAACCACAGTCAAGGATGATAGAAAAAAATAGAGTACACTCGTTTATTATCCGCTTTCGTCCACAGACTTCATCAGATTAAAATTCATCTCTAAAAACAAGATATATATACACCAATAATAATCAAATAATCATTAAATAATTAACTTAATTGATAATTAGAAAACTTTTTAAACAGACAGTGTTTAAGAAAAGCATGAAATGATGTCTGCGTTTTTATTAACTGACAAACCTCTATATTTTAAAAAACATTTCACATTTATAGTGTCGTTCAAGCCCGGTGGTGTATCAGATTTCAGTTTGATCTGCCACAAAGTCTCACGTTGTTCTATATAATTTTTAAAGTCCCCCCCTCTAAGATCAGGATATACTTAAATGACACTATAAATGTGTTGCAGTAGACGTAAACAGGGTACCTCCTGACCCACTGTGTGAGGGACAGTCACTGTTTGGGTAGGTGTGTCCTGACCATCAATGATACAATGGCAAATGTCTTGTGATTGTAGGAAATAACTATGTACCATATGGCTTTCAGCTAGGAAAATAATGAAAGTTCTAAACCCTGCACTGACCGTGGGTATGTGCTGGCCTAAACAATCTGGTGTCTCCTGAATATATCCCATCCTGTACATATGAAAATGTGGCAACCCTACCAATGGTCAGAGCATCCACACAATAACTGGCCAGCCTCTGAATCACTCACAAAGCCAGGGACCTTTGGAGGAAAGGTGTTGAATGAGGATGACTAATGACAAGAATTAAGAGTAATAGATGCATTTAACTGCAGAAAATAAGTAGTAATACATATGTCTCCGAATCGGTCAACACGTTCCAAGTTAATAGTACTAATATTGTTGAAGTGTCAGAGATTGTCCCTGATTTGTCATTGCCTTGTCCCTGTCACTGTTGAAATTAGTCCCTGAGTATCACAGAGGTCCGTACACATATGTACTCCACCCAACTGTCACATTTGTTGACAGGACTATTGCATACCTATAGTGAATTCATAAGTGATGTCCAGAATAATATTTATCATATATATAAATTAATGAAATAGTCAAATGTGAAGGGAAACACCAGTGG
>NC_056736.1:139171438-139211438 GCF_019279795.1 Protopterus annectens | reverse complement strand
CCATACAGCACAGTCATCCAACAGTATAGCAAGGTACTGGCAGATATGTCCAGACCACTGGTGTTTGTAGACCTGGCTGTTTTTGTTTCAGTGTGTGAGCATGCCTAGTATGACTGTTACACATGTTGTCAACTGACATTACCATCATACCGTCATGTGTTTGAGCATGCCCGGTATGGTCAACTGGATCGCATGTGTCACATGTCCATATAGTCAGTACTGTGTTGCCTACCCCTGCGTTGTACACCGACATGTGGCATGCTGTATCTGCAGGGTAGCTAATGGTCATGTGGCATTGACTGTTGCTACATTTCTGCACAGCGTGGGGGGACATTCAACTGCATCCACAGTCCTACACAGCACCGGGGGTGACGCACCTGACTCTCACATGTGTACGTTGGAAGGGGGGAACAGCTGACAGTTGTACACATTTGCAACTACTGCATTGATATGCCAGGTACTCCATTTCAGTGTGTGTACCCACCTAAATTGCTGATTGGAGGCATACCAGTGTACGTTGGATCCTAGCTTGAATAACCAGCATAGTGGTTTCAGACATCCTAGCCTTCACAACCTGCATCCAACTGCCTAGCCTGCTGTAGTCTGTGTGTGTGTGTGTTTGTGGGGGTTGGGGTAATCCATTGGGCACCTCCAGAGGCCATTGTATAGCATTTCCCTGTAGTGGTCTACACCTGTCCAGCTGTATGAGACTTGTGTGGGCTGCATGGACAGACATGATGTTCATCCCATAACCTGCAGAGGGTTAGGACACCCTATGTACTATTGGCTACTATTGTGACCCTGGTTTGTGCTACAGATGTCATGGTGCCACTATGGATGTGCACTGTCTGCTGCCCTAACAGTCGGCCACCGAATTCCCTTGTATGCTCACATCCATACCATAGCTACAGGTAAATACACATTCTAAAGCAGATGTCATATACTGACCATCTAAAAAAACTCTAGCTATACTCTGTGGCATATCGTCTACTCAGTGGCGATCTCTGCTTAACATACAAGGCCATGTCAAACTCTGAGCTGTTGGACATGCTCCACTTAAAGAAATCCCAATCCCTCAGAGCAACATGCTCCAGGGACCTAAACCTTGTCATCACAATGAACAAAACATGCTGGAGGGATAGGTTCCTGACCCAGGGACTCCCAATACTTTGGAATAGACTGCCCATATATATCAAGCAGAGCGCCTCATTGGCCTTCTTCAAAAGGAACCTTGATGATTGGATGGGAGATAGAAAATTCACCCAGGGGATCATGTCAGTCACCCTGCAAGACAGGGGCCTGGATAAGTAAATATTGTGGGAAGAAATATCCAGGGAATTGTTATGGCTAGGCTTGCATAGGCCCTAGGGCAGATAGCCTAATACCAACCTATGAACCTATGAACCTATAATACAACTGCCAATTGGTAGGTTGATTGACTTACCTTGGGGGTGTTCCAGAGTTGAGGATGGTGCTGGAGGGTCGCCTATGTCGGATGCACACAGTGAACTTCCTGTACATGGCTGAGCATGGGTAGTGTCATGTTTGGCATTCCTTGTACTGTCTGTGTGAGTCAGAGAGGGTGAAATTCCCTGGGTGCCTACTGTGTCAGTGCATATGCCATGTGTTGCCTCCTTGCCAATGGGAGGTCATACTGTGTATGCCTCCTTTCGCCGACTGGGTCCAGCTCAGGTAGTTCCACCACCAAGTCACACTGTGCCTGTACAGGCCTTGGCATTGGTGAGGGGCTGTGTGGCCCTGTCCCATGCAGTTTCTGCTGTAACTGTTACCGCAGGATCAGATTGTGTAGCATAGCACATACCATAACAATTTGTGTGCATGTAGCTGCTGAATACTGTGAGGCTCCATCGGATGTGTCCAAACACCAGAACTGTGACCTCAGCATCCCAAACACATGCTCAATGATATGTTTTGCCTGTGCGTGTGCCTCAGAATGGTGTAGTTGTTCAGGTGTGTGTGCATTGCTGATGGGTGTCATCAGCCACGACTCCAGTGGTTACCCAGCATTCCTCACTATGTGACTGTAGGGGATGTACCATATTGCCAAAGGTGTGGTACAGCTGCGTCAGATGCCACATATCGGAATTGTCATAGCTTCCAAGGCAGACAGTACACACATTCAGTTTAATGCCCTGTCCATCGCATATGGCCTAGCTGTTGGAGGGTATGCCCCTGCAGTGACTGTAGGCCCTACCCCACTCACCGGGTGGTGCTTTGATGTGTACATGTGTGCAGGCTATAGCACCCAGTACCCCAGGGTTGTCAGTCATTTGGTGGGAGAGATGCATATTGCTGGCCAACAAAGTACGTGTGTTGAGGACAAGTACGTGTTCACTGGCATGTGGTGACATGGCGTCTGTGAACTGGTGCAATACTATGGATGCAGATGCCTGTGAGATTCCCAAGACATCCCCAGTTGTGCATTGGGAGGTACCTGTGGCTAGTATACCTAGGCCAACACATACCTTGGAATCCACTGGGATGGGTTTCCCTCGGCCTGTTCGATGTGTCAGGTGTGGCCGGCGCAGTACACCAAGCTGCTGTAGGAGGTGTCTGTCCACCCCATAGTGCTCCATTATCTCCAGCCCATGTAGCCCCTGGTAGGTTATCCTGGGTCTGTAAAGTGTTCTGTCACCTCACTAAGGGTTGTTTGGCAGCATTCATATCCTCACCACCCTGAGCCTCTTGCACATGTTGGTCCATGTTGCCTGCTGCAACCCTTCTCATTTGGTTGGATTGTGTCAAGACACGTCCCCGCATGTATACACCAATGGTGCAGAGTGTGGGAGAAACCTGTGTGTATGGTGCCTGGTCACTTTACCGTAGTGTTCATGGGTGGGCTGGCCATGTAATCTGCTGATTGTGCTCATTATCACCTGTCAGTGCAGCCTGTTCACCTTGACTACTTCACTACTGCTGTTGTTCCTCCAAGTTTCACCAGGCAGGTATAGACACACCCCTAGCTTAGATGTGCTAAGGCAGGAGCAATCCCGAGGCACAGGGCTCCAATGTACGTACAGTATGCCTAAAACCCCTCCCATGCCTTCACCAATATTCCAGTCCTGCACCCAGCTATCTACACACATACACTCTTGGGATCTGCATCACACCCTGGGGATAAACGGATTTCACTATTGTCAACCTCATTTGCATAGTATTGTCTTCTCATGCATAGTCATATGACCCATACTGATCCTCCAACTTAATAACCACTGCTTACTGTCACTCAGATCCGCACACAATTGGCTAAAGGTGACTTACTATCACCGTATTCGATGTCCCTTGTTCATCCCATCAACAAAATAACCGGTCTCTACACGACTAGAACCTGAGAGCCTGTACACCACAGATGGAGCACTTTACCACTAAGCCATGGTAGATATACATACATCTGAGGTGATCACATACAGATCATCCAGCACAGACATTCAATAGTGCTAATGTCTACAGATATATATATATATATATATATATATATATATATATATACACACACACACACACACACACACACACACACACACACACACACACACACACACACACACATATACATATACACACACAGACGTAGATATTGAATTTACATTACAACAGCGGACCACATGACACCAAAGCATTAGACAAGAATGAAAGGGAAACCACGTGTGCCACCTACATTATGTAATGGTGTTACTATCAAGCCAAGTGTGTTATGTTGCATCACATGGGTCAGTTGGTAGTAAGGGTAAGAGTAGGGCTGCTGTCATTTACCCACCAGACCTATTGGCGAATGTATGTGTATGTGTTGACAGCTCAGTCTCTTGGCCGATTGTGACATTTGTGGACACTATATAGGAATGCAACAAAACACACTCAACACATCCTGGAGCTAGCCACTCACAGATACCAACACATAGGAAATCTCTGCCAAACACACACACCTGTCATGACCTGCAATCAAACACCTACCTGGTCTTTTCTATCACACTACAGCATTACGCAGTTACAGAACACGCTACTGAGATTAGTGGAACACAGCACTCCCAGAGGGATACTTCTAGGTGGATGACATCATCAGCAAAGGCAAAGATGCCGATAGGGAATGTATGGAGAGTGAGCAGTCTAAAAGCATTACTCTGTCCCCAGGCAGCTGAAAACACACACACTTGGCAGGGCTGGGATTCGAACATACACCTGACTACCTTATCACACTACAGCATTACACAGTTACAGAATGCGCTACCGAGATTACTGGAACACAGCACTCCCAGTGGCATACTTCTAGGTGGATGACATCATCAGCAAAGGCAAAGATGCCAATAGGGAATGTATGGAGAGTGAGCAGTCTAAAAGCATTACTCTGTCCCCAGGCAGCTGGAAACACGCACACTTGGCAGGGCTGGGATTCGAACATACACCTAACTACCTTATTATACTACAGCATTAAGCAGTTACAGAACACGCTACTGAGATTACTGGCACACAGCACTCCCACAGGCATACAGCTAGGTGGATGACATCATCAACAATGGAACGGACGCCGATAGGGTTTGTATGGTGTGTGAGCAGTCTAAAAGCATATTACTGTCCCAAGGCAGACGGAGACAAACACACAGCAGTGGTGTGAGCGGATCAACTGCCTATCTATGGAGCACTATTACAATACTACATAGATACGAGAAGCGCCACAGACAGTACACCTTTCAAGACAGTCAACCAGTGTGTTCAATGTAGGAATCCATCCTGACGTGGGGTATGGACATCTGTTGCCTGGATGACCACTATTGCTATACAGGATTTCAGTGGTCATGCCCATATACAAAGGCACATAACCAACACAAGGTGTCACTGGGCATGCTCACACACTTAGTAGCACACGTTCGTTTGGAATGTACTATGTGTCCATCTACACAACGGCGTATTGGGCATGTTCACAAACTTAGTAGTAGCGAAGGGCTGTCTTGTATGCACACGGATTCTAAACTCGGAAGGGCACAGTGTGTTGATAGTGAACACTGTGAGCACAAATGCTGCACTACATAAATCTGACACCGGTCATCAGTGCTAGATGCGTAGCGTTCGTAATCACAGCTGACAAACCAGATCCAACAATGGGGAATACATACATTTCTGCAGTGAGGAACACCTGGCATATGGCACAGTTGTGCATAATAGCACTACCACCGTATACCTCAGATACAGACATGTGGGCAATAAGACCGTGACGGACAACTCCAGGTGTTAGTGTCCCCACGTACATGAAGGCCACTCACAGGTACTGACCAGTACACACTCAAGAGCCATCACAGATGTCTCAGGTGCAGATTACAGTGGTAAATGCTGCATTCTACTATGTAGCCCTCAGACATCACCATGTCCTTGGACCAGCAATACACATCTATACATTAGTACAACACCATGCTACTCATGAATGGTGGACTGTACATAGGTCTACAGCAACTGTGCAAACTGCACATGTACTGACAGGGTTCCATCATGTGGTATGCAATGCAATGATACCACTGTTCATAACCAGGTCGGCTCTACACATAACAGGGGCCCTAGGTCTTATACAGCTGTAACAGATAACTGTTGCTGTACACCACAAAACACTCATGTTTGGATATGGCATACATGTAATTGCCGTGGATATGTACATGGCCCACAAACACACACACACACACACACACACACACACACACACACACACACACACACACACACACACACACAAAACACATATGTACATAGCATAGCTTTTGCTGTCCTCCGTGCAGACAAGTGGCTACAGCAATAACACACATGCACATGGAAGTTAGGTCCATGGCTGTTGAATGCTAACAGTACATAAGGTAGCAATGTTGACTGAGGTAACATTCCCACTGTACTAGTTACCCATGACAACTATCATATCATACAACAGTCCATGTGTCATGTATGTCATCACACATGTCCACCAATTGCAATGCATACAAACATGGCTACATGACAGGAATGTAGGACCAACACACATGTACATGTAGTGTTGTGTCTTCAGCTACCATGCATGTGCAGTAGCCAATGTATGCAGTTCATCTGTGTCTAACTACAACATGCAGTTGCAATGCAGCCCCATAATTGACACCTGTATATGGTGAAATACTGACAGTACGGTAGGATGTACATCAGGAATGGATGGATGTGTGTACATAAAGTGGTGGTCCACCTTTGCAGATGGATGTTTGCTGAAGACAGCTCACAGGTGTGTCACAAGCCATCCTACCATAACATGTGCAAACAGTACACTATGTTACTGTTACTTGAAGGTGAAGACATACAACCTACACAGCGGTCAGCGTGTCACTGACTGTAAATCACTTGACACCTGTAACACTTAAATCCTCCCATGTGCATATAGCAGCACAAGTGCTGAAGGTAGCATCGGTACACATAATGCGGCCAATACTGCTGCATGTCTGTCAGATGCATCATCATATAGCAGGTGTATGATTCTCAGTACTGCCATGTGGGTTTGCTTGTGTGACCATATATGCCACGTATGGTTGGGAATACATCCCAATTGTTACACACCCCTGTACACTGTTGTAGAGATCTGTACATACTGCAGTGTAGAAAGCAAGACACAGGCAGGGGTGATGTGTGTATCACACACATGTCAGCTATCTGTATGTGAATGACATTTGTGGCCTCCACAGTGTGTGTGTGTGTGTGTGTGTGTGTGTGTGTGTGTGTGTGTGTGTGTGTGTGTGTGTGTGTGTGTGTATGTATGTATGTATGGCTGTCTGGTGCATGGAGTGAGGGTGTATGCTACCATACAGAACAGACAGGATCCCTAACCCCTCATGGTGATGCAATCTACTACCCTGTTGATGCCATTGGTCTCAGCCTTACTGCCTACCAGTACATGTTCAGTCTCTGTGTCGCATCATGTGGGTGCACAGTACTGTGATGAAGGTGATTACCACGTAGGCAGGGGTCTTCACCTCAACACTATCAAGTGTGCGTAATAGTGTCATTGACCCCGTGAGTGTGGGCATGTTACGGTGTGTGTCTGTGCATGTCTGTGCATGTTCTCATCCTGTAATGTGACAGTGTATTACTGCTACACAGTGAGGCCTCATGCTATCAACTGGCCTCTACCCTTGACATTAGCCAGACCGCTGTGTAAACCCCCCACACCATGTCACTGTACCTGTGATGTGACCCGGTATGGATGTCACGTCTCTAGCCACTGTAGCCTATTACACAGCTCATATACTTCTGGATCAGTAGATGTGTGGACATCTGTGGAATGGTAGCCTTTCTAACAGTGAGGTTGAGGCTACGTATAGCATGCTGGTACTGCCATGCATGCCTGTGAGTACTCCACATTTACACATGGGAAACTGCAAACACTGGTACATATTGACACATGCAATTAGACCTTAAGGAGGGAAGCATGGCATCATTACCAACACGCTGTCACTGTTGTTACCCAGACACATACTGTGAACATACAACAATGCATTCTAACTGCAAACCCTGTAACATAATGGCACATGCAATTAGACCTTAAGGAGGGAAGCAAGGCATAATTACAATATGCTGTTACTGTTGTTACCAAGACACATACTGTGAACATATAACAATGCATTCTAAACCTGTACTACATGGTATGTCTGGTGCATGTCAACAGTACACAACAAATGTAATATACACTTATCTCACTATTCTGCTCACCCTGTGCATCAGACCATATGAGCATGTCCCTGCACCGATGGTGTGGATTACAGGGATGCGGCACAGGCATCATCATATGCACAGGGTGATAATGTTTGCCAGAGGCATAGGCTGCACCAGTGGATGACATCATGTGTGTGGGTTAGGGCTGGTGATCTGATTGGACATATGTGATTGTATTGCATGTGGGTGTTGCAGTGCCCTACAGATGTTTCTGCTGTGTGTGTGTATGTGTGCTCACAGTTCTGCCATGGGTCCGGCCTACACAGGGGTATTATTGACATCTCCAGATTATACAGACCAGGATGTACAGCTCACTGTGTCTGGCCACAGCCATGTGACCTGTGCCTGCCAGGGGTTGCATGGGCACTACCAGGCAGATGTACAGATTGGCTACTGTCCGATGACACATGTCCACTGGAACCGTATCCCCACTGGGAACGTGCAGGGTCACGTCCACGTGGTCTGCTGTGTCCTGGTGTGGACAGTGCAGCACCAGCTGCACTGCTACTGCTACTGGCACTATGGGAGCGGGCATGTGAAGTAGCTCGTTCACATTGACCTGCACCAGGTGGTGTAGCTGGCCTACGTCCACGTGGCCTACACCTTACTCCTACCAGATGTTCCAGCACAGACAGCTCATGCTCGCAGATTGCCATGCCACGGTCAAGGATTCCAACCATGTCACCCAATCGCCTGTCCAGAATGTCAGCAATCTGCTGTTGAGCATTTGCCAATGCCTGGATGTTGTCATTCAAAGAACGGATAGCAGCCCTCTGAAGCCTCTGCCCTTCTCTGCTCTGCCATTCAGCACATGCCTGTGCCACCATTACAGTCTGAAACATGCATCTGGTGACACCAGCTGCTGCACTCTGTCCTGCAGGTGCATGTCTGCCAGAGGTCCTCCTACGAGCAGCACTGGCCACATGCCTGTGTGGCACATCTGCAGTCATTACACTGACATCATGGTGTGAAGACACACCTTCTGTAGCCACCACATGTTCCTGTTCCAAGCTAACACATGCTGACTGTCCTTCCTCTATGGCCACTGGTGATGGGGTATGTGTTGGCATGAGAACTGTGTGCGGGGAAGAGGGGGGATATAGCTGGGATAGCAACCATTGGCACAGATTCATCCCCTGACAACCCTGCCTGTACCTCAAGCATATGTTCATCACTGCTAGAGATTGTGGGGACACTAACATCAGATGGACCACTGGAGGGTAATGCACCTACATCACCTGTGAATGCAAAGAAAGACTACATTACAATAGAGACACAGACACACACAGACAGATAGACACAGACAGATAGACACAGACACACACAGACAGAGACACAGACACACACAGACACACACAGACAGAGACACAGACACACACAGACAGAAACACAGACACACAGACAGAGACACAGAGACAGACACACACAGACACACACAGACAGAGACACAGACACAGCCACACACAGACACACACAGAGACACAGACACACACAGACACACACAGACACACACAGACAGAGACACAGACACACACGGACACATACAGACAGAGACACAGACACTGACACACACAGACATGCACAGACAGAGACACAGACACACACAGACACACACAGAGACACAGACACACACAGACACACACACACAGACAGACACAGACACACACACAGACACAGACACAGACAGCCACACACAGACACAGACACACACACACAGACGCAGACACACACAGACATGCACACACACAGGCACACACAGACACACACAGACACACACAGACACACACAGAGACAGACACAGACACACACAGAGACAGACACAGACACACACAGAGGCAGAGACAGGCACAGACACACACAGAGACAGACACACACACAGACACAGAGACAGACACACATACAGACACAGAGACACACACACACACACACACACACACACACACACACACACACACACACACACACACACACACACACAGAGACAGACCATGCATGTGATTTGACAGAAGGCATGCAGCATGCATGTGATACAGCAGACGGCATGCAGTTCAGACATTAATAGTGGTAGTTAGCATACATTCTTGGGTTGCACACAACAGCAGGCAGGTGTCATATCAGAAGCCATGCAGTTCACACAATCATGGTAGTAAGCATGCAACCCTGTGATACACCATGTGTACCAGCACAGGTTAACAGTACACATGGCTGATGTGACCTTGACATTAACATGTAGTATGACATATAATCTGTTGACGTGTGCATTGACATGCATACATGTCTGACACAATGGTGTCCTTACACATGTACAGTGGTGTAATGGGTATCACATTGCAGTGTTGTCTGTATGCCCTACACATAGAATGTACTTTTAGCAGATGTGCATGAGCATTGAAGGGTAGTATGAGGCATCTACATTGCTATACAGTGTGAAGTACAGACACTGTACCATTGCATGGCATCATGAGGCGTCTATATTGTATACAGTGTGGAATACACACACAGTGCATAGCCATGACTGCGTGCATACACATTACAGGAATACTGTGGATTGTGACCCACATCGCTGAGGTGTATACACACTAAACCATGCCATGTCATGTGACAGGTCACCGGAAGACCTACTGATGACACCCCTGCACAACTACTAAAATGTCTTAGCTGCCTGGCATCCGTGTCCACACATGGCAGACTTGTCAATACACCATGTCCCACATGACATTTATGTACCACACACATGAGGTGCACGGCTGACAGTGATGTCCAACAGCAGCAAGGAGAATGTACGGTATCTGTGGCCTGATGTGGTGTCTATGTCTGTGGAAGCTGTACAGGTGACTACTGTCATGCTGTGACACAGTCATGTTGTTCAACACATCTTATATGGTCGAATTAAGTGGCACATCCACAAGCTGTGCACAGGCTTTTAGGATGTCCAGTGTTCCACATCAACTATATAACCATTCAACAAAGGCTATAATTGGACCATGTGTAGACAATGTACAACAGAGTTTATACACATCACATCTACTGTGTGTTGCTACATGTCTCTGGCCATCCTCCATGGCCATGTGTGAACATGTGTTGGCCAAATGTTTGTGATGGCCATCCATCTCACATGTCTGTGTTGTCCCATATGACATACACCCATAGATGTCAGATACGTCACTGTCCACAGGGTTATGCAGACAAAGGGTTGTATATTTGTTATGTGGGGTATGTTTTATGGGATAGTGAGACAATGTTGCAGCTGGAACACTACATGTCTGGGACATGTCAGATGGCACATCACAATGTGTGCATTGCAGGGTTATATTCCACAATAGTGAATCCTGTGGGCTGCCCATATCCCAGCTCACTGTGTGGTACTGTTTGCGTACCACACATGTGTTGTTCCAATGTATAGTACATATTCCTACATTGAACAACACCTCCACCATTGTATGCACAGCTGTCCACACATCTAGCAATGACAGATACTGTGGTTTCATGTTGGTGTTTCATTTAGTTTGTATATATTGCACATGGGTAGCCAGTGTGATTGATGACAGATGCGACCTGTATATTGTGACTGGACCATACATTATGTGTACATGTGTTAACTGGCTACATGGCAAATAGATCTATGCATTAACATGCCTGATACTGATAACTGTCTCATCTGCAATGGACTTCTGTCTGTGCGGCATGCCAGAGGTACCTGTATAGGGGTGACACAGCAGTTTGATCATTATCCATGACTTTATGACAGCTACAGGGTGCACTGTGCATGTTAACATGTTCACCTGTACAATAGCATATAGTATGCACATGTGTGCATACACAGGGTAGCATACTATAGTATGCGGCATGTGTGTAAACATACCTTGCATATGATGTTACATTACATATTGTACAGTGACACATGCAACTAAATGGGATATAATAGTTATATGTGCAGTAGTGACTTACCAGGCAACTCCAGGCTCAGTGGTTGGGAGACACCCACCTCCACGAAGGCAGCTAGTGTTACTGGATGCTGTTCTGAGGGTGTCCCCAGGCTGGCCAATAGCTCCTCGGTAGGTGTGAGTGGGGGCTGGGTTGGGGTGCACCACCTATTCTACCTTATTCCCTGGCGATTGCATTGGCACACTGTTTTGCATGTTGTATCAGGTCCGTGCAGTGTCTGCACACCTGCTGGTAGGTGCGGTTATGGCACCCCACATCATTAACCATCTTGCAAAGTTCCTGCCACAGGTTGTCACACTGCTGGGCATGCTGTGGCACATGGCTGAACAATACCTCATAGTTATCATGGAGATACAGTAAGAGGGCATCATTCTCCAGGTGGCTATACGCTGGCAGGCATGAATGAGTCATTATCTGGAAGACATAATGGAGACAGGTCACAGTATCACAGAGATCTACAGAGATACAGCCGCACATACATTTATATTAAATCTAGTACATATGAACAGTTATCTTTGCAAATCATCATGACACTGACACGACTGACATGTTTGTGTCACACACATTTAACACCCGTTGTGCATTGGATATCATCATCATATATGTGTGTCACCTCATTACATTGCTCATACTCCATGTGAATGCTGTCTTGATGTGGACATGTCTGTTTGTTTGTACTGGTGTTCTTACCTATCAGCACATGCCTGGATGTGTCCACAGTAATGCTGTTGACCTTGATGCTGTGTATATGTCACATATCAACACATACACTGCCTTAACGGACATGAGCAGTGACAATGCAGACATGTGCACAGAATCCTTTACATACATGTGTTTTGCCATATACATCTACACGGCACTAAACAGCAGTTCAACATCCTTCTACATATCGCCTGTGTTGCACATGTGATACACATGGGACAATGGCTAGCCGGACGTTATTCGCAGGGATGGTTATCAACTATAGCATGTACAGACAAGGTCATGCAGTAGTGTGTATGCCATGGGCCATGTATGGGCATAGGTTGTGAGGTTTTCTAGCTGTATCTGACAGCCATTCTGCCACTGCCAGGTGCATCAGTGCGACATTACTGATCCAGACAGTTAATGATACATATACCATGTGGTCATTGCACCATGTATGACAGAGATGACATGTGCAGCTTTGATGGACAGGGTTGCATGGTATGGCAGGAGTATGTAACATGTATGGCACAGGGATAAGTCCAGCATGTGGAGATCCTTGTAGTAGGAAGGTGGCTGTCCATGACGTATGTCTTTCAGATCAGGATATGTATGTGTGGCATGTCCAACATCACAGTGTTGCACATGTCTTTATGCAAGGTAGCCAGCATGCTGCATAGTGGAGGTGAGGATTGTGAAGGCTGGTTTCACACATCCACGCATGGCCAATACCCCATAAAGGTGATATGTGATCCGATATTGGTCACCCGAGTGCTGAGTATGCCTGACCAATGATCTCCATGCTCATGGATGGCACCCTGTCATGACTTGGGTGCCTCGTATGACTATGTAATAGGCCTGGAGATGTCACCAGCTCAGGGAGGTAAACTGCACAGCACCATCCCTTACACACAGTGTCCATAATGTTGACCACTGCCTAGGGTAAGCAGCTGTCAGACTGTGCACATATGTCACACACCTCACCCACAAAGCCCATTCTCTATGTTGTCCACAACATTGAGACAGCTATTGCTCCTAGGTCATGGCCATTCACATCCTTACATATGCAGATGTCTCCCATTTGTCTGTGTGGTTTGGGCTACAATGAGGGGGGAGTGCAAAACATTAACTCTGTTTTATTGTAGCTACCACTGGTGTGATATGCACATGTCACTCAGACACCTTTTGTAGTGTTGCTTCTGTCAACAGGCCACTGGTAGAACACTCCTGTGACATACAAAGGTACATCTAGTATACCCAGTGTAGCTGGAACACAGTATGGATGATGATGTCCTATGACCTGTCACAGGTATGCTATGCAGTGTGAAATCATCCGTACTGTCATCTACATCTGTACTGCTAACATCTACATTGATAAAGGTTCATGGACTTGCAGACCATACTCAGCAGGGTAATAGTGCAGTGCCTCCCATTATGACTGGTGTCTCCACTTGTGGATTGCAGTGGGTTTATATTATCCAACACCCTATCTGTATTGCATAGTCTTGCTCAGCACTTGTTCAGAACATGTAAGCACTTCATGAGCTACTAATTACTATAGCACCCATACCAACTCATTTCCTGCAAGTACACCGTTTGTCCTTACATTTCCAGCTTGCTTACAGTACAACAGCTGTTGTAGAAATGTACCTCACATATCTTGTGAGACATGGTTGAATATACAGGCATGTCCAAGTGTCAATTACCAGTGTTATTGCCTGTCTATATGATGAATATGGCAAACATGAGGCAATATAGCAATTGTCACATGTACACAGTCAATGCTCACCTCCCAACATACGACACTACAGCCTGTGGGAGATGCACATATGTAGCCATGCTGGGGGTAATGCTCTCTCCAACCCAGACTGAACCTGACATTCATATGGGGATGTTAAACATTTGCAACACACCCCACTCATTACATAGTCTCACTAGATCTCCACCACCACAGGCCACACATAGTATGACTACGACATTTGCAGAACCTCTTCATACTCTCTGTGTAGGCAACAGAGGCAGCCCCCATCACCAAACACAACACCAATTACTTATAGCCCACAGACTCATGTGTGCCCATCAACTACAGCCAATAGGGTGTTATAACATACCCAACACACCAGTCATAGGTGACACTATAGGAGGTCACACTGATGTCCCACTCTGCCGGCTACACAAGGCAATAGTCGCTTACATCTAGCTGTTGGGTAACAGGATCCGCAACATAACCTATGCACTCATGCCACACCTCACCATGTACAATTTGACTGTCATTCTCCATGTTAGTGTGACTGCCCTTAGATGTAACTTCCGGGACTACATTTACAGGGACATGCAATAGATCTCTGGTCTTGTAGCCCAGGAAGGTATCGCCAAAGCCCTGAGAAGCATTCTGCATTCATCCAGACTGATACCACTGTACAACAACTGAATGTTTCACTTCAACAGCTGCCTATGCATCTGCTGTCATTCCACAGGCATCCAGTATTTGTCTGCTTTGAATGACATGGTCAACAAAACACGATGCTTTGGCACAGATGACCTGCACCTGTCGGCCCTGGGATTACGGATAACATGTAAGGCTCTTGCTGCTCCTATACTGCCTGTCTTGGACAGTTTCCAATAACATATTCACCACCAGAACAGGAACAGGCAAGCAAAACCTGGGGTAATGTTACTGACTGCTTGACATCTTCATCTCTAATGCACTCAGGTGAGGCACTCCTTATAATGGACCACTTCGATATCTCTGCGGTGACTGAGACCTGCCTCTAGGCTCCAGAGAGCACACCTGCACTGATAGGTTATACGCAGACCACACCTTTCAGTCATGTAACCAGGACCGGAACACCCACGGTGGAGGTGTGTCCATATTTCACATGGATGTACACACCTCCAGGCTGGTTACTTAGCACAATGCATCAGAGGTAATTCACGTGCAACTAACTGTGGCCAGAACTGCTATACACATTGTAACTTGCTACAGATTCCACACCATACCCCACGGTTACTGGCCCTCATTTCTTGGTGTACTGGACAGTAGGGTTTAGACAGAAATTACTGATGTGAGACTGACACTACCCCACACTTAACTGGGATACCTACTCATGTACCGACACATTAGGCCAACACTTTCTGGGATTCATAGCCTCCAATCAGCTGGATCAACCCATACACGCCACCACCAAGGTCGACAATATCCTAGACATGGACATTACCAACTTGTGACTGGTGTTCCACACCTGGGGTTATCCCCTCATTGGTAGTTTCCAAACGTATGCTAATCACCCTTGTTATCCATATCCCGACACCACACCCTTCACGGAATACACAGTACAAGATTTCTACAAGGCCTACTTCAGACGTCTTATGACAGCGGTAGTGAACATCATGACACCCGTGCAGATGGACATGGTAGTTACAAATGCTGAAACATACACCACTGCACTTCATTAGCACTTACACGACTGCATGGATCATGCTATCCCAAACAGCCATGATGGTACCCAACAGATAATGGACGTCACTCTGGGAGTCCAGTTCCATGGACATAATATACAACAAAAGGTGGAGGCTGTTGCAAAGTGGAGTACAATCCCATGGGTGGGGTAGCTCCTTGGTCAACCTCAGTAGGAATCCGGGATCCCTTATCACATCCTCCAAAGCTAGCTACATAAACATTACTGCGACACATTCCAAGGACTACCACAAGGCGTTATGGAGGCATGTCAGTACTCAATGGCAATACCCACATCTGCTCTGACATACGACGGTTAGGCAGGAACATTACAGAACCGACTGAAATTGGCAACATCCTGGCAGATAGATTCAATGCTAACTTTACACCCCTCTCACTCCCTACATGGCCAATATATATACAAGAAAAATGCAGAATCCCTGTGGTCACAACTACACAGTTCCAACCTGCACTCCCTAAGGCCTGGAACACAGACTCCATGTGACCGTCCAACATCCCAGACTATGATTTACACAAACCTCAGAACGACATGGCTCCCCACTTGGCCAACAGATTCATTAATAGCTTTGTTTCAGGCATTGTGGCCCCTCAATGGTGCACAGCAACAGTTATCACACTCCACACAGGTGGCGCCACAATGGACCAGAGTAACTATTGCCCTATATGCCTGAATGGACTGTTCTGCAAGGCTATGGGGCACATCATCATGGAAGTCATTCACAGAGACATTGGTGGACTCCAGACCTTTGAAACCACCCAGGTTGGATTTATTAGGGCCAGAACATTGCTCCTACACCTGGTGGACTCCTTTGATACAGTTACCAGGGTAGTTGATGATGGTGAGGGGGTCCACACAGCCTACCTTGTCCTGTCATTGGCTTTCAGCACCGTTCTCCATTGTGGTATTGACAACATACACATCCACCTGTACATAGACCCCTACATCTCGAGATGTTATGCAAAGTGGCTCACAGACAGGACCCACACAGTGAGCAGAGCATACCATAGTACCTACTGTAATTCATTTACACTTGGCGTACCCCAGTCCTCAGTCATAGGGCCCCTCATGTTTGGTATATGCTTTCCTGAGGTGCAGGCTAGCACAGAGGGACTTTCCCTGAATAGGTTTCCAGAAGACTGCAAACAAGAAGCCATGATTGGGCCACCAGCTGATACAGACACCATCCATAAGGGTGTCACTGTGACGGATACCTGGTGTCGATAACATGGCCTCAAGCTGCATGACACAAGGTGCATAGACACCCCCTTTGGATTACACCAATCACCCACTGACTATCACATAGGTGGTAGTCCCCTACATACATGTGACATTATACGGGATCTTAGTACACACGTATATAGCACCCACTCCTTTGATAACCATATTGCCAATGTGGCATGGATATCCTTCTACGTGGCCACCCTAATCTGTAATGGGTTTGTAGCTGGAACAAAGGCACCCATTGTACCTGTATACTCCTGACGTATGAAGCACATTAAAGGGTACAACACCCCTTTTGGGGTGTACCTTGCAGAAAAGCAACGGCTTTACATATCACAACATTAACACACCATGGGGATTATTGACCTCAGAAGGATGACGTATGCAGCACAACTACAGACTCCACAACTGTACACATTTGCATACTGCATACTCAGGGGTGACCTCTGCTGAACATACAGGGCCCATGTCCACAACAATATTGATGGATATACTCCACATAAGTAACATAAGCAAAAGCCACTGATAGCAACATGCTCAGGGATATGTACACAAACACAACGATGAGTGGGACGTGCTTGAGGGATACCTTCCTGAACCGGACACTCACCATGCTTTGGAACATGATTCCTATGTACATCAAGCAGGGACCCTCACTAGCACTCTTCCTGAGATACCTCGATGGGTGGATGGGTGACAGACATGTATGCCAGGGGATCACTGCAGTGGCTGTACTGTACACAGGTGCAGGTAACAAATGGCTCTGCTGTTCACAGACACAGGACACTACCCTAGGGAGGTGCCACCAGTGAAAACACTGTAGTTGGGCTTACAAATGGACTTGGCCAGACAGCATAGTACCTAACTATGAACCTGTGAAGCTATTACATGTCCTTTGTGCATGAATAATTGAGTAGCTCTTCCATTTCAATTAGCTATCATGCTGTTACACTGTCCCTTGACTACAAGCCATATGTATCCTGTTATTGTGTATTGTACATGCCAATCAACATACCTTTTGTTTGCATGATATAACAGTTATGCTGTGTAAAATATCTGACATATTTACCTACAATACTGTACATTACACATATTTTAAACATTATCCCATAATGCAAAGCATACTTGCACAGCAGGACCACATTAGGCATGTTATTCTCGTTATATGCCCATACACATGCCTACTGTGACAGTATATCAACATATACTATCCCCTGTTATGGCACGTACTTGTTGGACAAACACTACCACTGACGGCGGGTGGTGTGGAATTGTTGTGTTTAAAGCCCTCATGTAGCATCCCTTGTGGTGTATGAGATGTTTACCTTGTGGCCCACAGCAGGACACACAATTTCTTCAAGCGTTACTATGCTCAACAAGACAGTACTACATAATACCTTTTCCCACTTTATGCATTGCGTACACTTTCATTAATACAAAACAGGCTCTACATGCACTAACATACTGAGTGTTCTACATACCTTGTTAGCGTTCCGAGTCTTCATAAATATCTCTCTTACACCTTTCTTGTTTAACTGGTCCTATGGTATGAGCATACGGTTTGAATGTATGGCAAGGCATCCTTATATACGTAGATACCTGTAACATGTGGTATCCTGCTGCCAATTGGTGTTCCTGAGAAAATTATCACATGAACATCAGCTGTGCAGCTACTCCATTCACCAATTACATGGCAACAGTGGGGTATAATTGAATACTCCATTTGAGCATTGCCCTTTTGCCCCACCTCTGAGGGAGACGGCCTGTATGTGTTTTGTTGTGAGGAATTGCACCTGCTATTTGAAGAGACATGGATATTTTGAATTCATGTCCCCCGTGGATTGTGTGTGATGGCTTGAGTATGTGGTTCTACATGTGAGTGTACCTGTCATCTCAACCATCTGATAAGGGACTATTGTAAACAAAACCTGTAACATCGCCGTCAGTTCCATTATACAACAGCTACGATTTCACATGGCGCCATTACAAGTGTGTCTCTCACAAGGTATGTTAACGCTTCTGCAGATGTAATTGAGTGGGTGGATGTTTGTGATGTTATTAGTCTGCATTGCAATTGTTTTGGGTGTGGGAGAGATGTAGGTGGGTGTACATAGCATATACAGGTTTATGGGGACTGCATTTCTACATATTCCATATGCGTGTGTGGGCTCCTTCCTAATTGAAGACCTATCATTTAGTAGACTAAAACTATGGTTGTTGCAGGCTTATACATTGAGCCATTGTTAATTGGTTCCTATATAGCATGCAGGTGAGGTTGATACTTCAATCCCTCTGGAAATACATTGATATTTTAGGGAATGTTAATAGATGACAACTGTCTCGTGTATTTCTGTCACAGATATTTGCACTCATTGCAGTTGTGTTGGTGACTGAACCTCTTTGGCTTGGGTTGCCACCTTTTCAAATGGCCATAGTGGGACATTTGCAGGACACACATTGGTGTTTACAGGCCGACACATACCCACGGTCAGTACACAGGATAGAACGTACTTTTATCCTAAATACATACTTATTCTTGTCAGGACACAACTGCCCAAGGAGGGGCTGTCCCTCTTAAAGTGGGACAATTGGTAACCGTATGCCTACGGCCAGCTATGACCATACCTACTGTAATGATCTACCTCCGAGTTAGCACTAACAGACACACGATGCAAACACACATACACACATTACAGTCCCACAGTAATGCACACGGCACCCTCAACACACACTTACGCAGACTACAGCAATCACAAACACACTTGAACACAGTACCTACCTGGATCACAGCACCGGCAGCGATAACTAAATGTCCCTTAACATCATGATAATATTACTCGCGGTTCTAGTGTTCCGGTACTGTGGTCTTTCAGTCTTTAAGCCTCGTGATTACACGTGTCGGTATGCAAAACATTTGGGTAGTTGGCAGTATCCTATTTATTTGTACCTCCATGGTTGTGTACATGTCATTGACCTAGCTATATATTTGCAGATATAGGTGAATCAGTATATATCGACATATATCTCTCTATCACCCTTTCTATCTCTATTAAATATATATCTATAGAGAGAGAGTGTGAGAGGGAGAGTAAACACACCTTTCGTTGTGTACATGGCGATGTATACTGTTTCCTGAACTCCGCACGTTTGTGTTTTAACCTGTCACAATACACACCTGCCGTTGGTACATCTCGGGTAGCTTAGTGTTAGGTGATTGTGTACATCATTGCGTGTTTTACTCCTGGCAGTGGTCATTTTACCTTTCAGAGCAGGCACTATTAGTACAGGGTTGAATAATGCTAGTTTCACCTGTTCTAGGCATCGGTGACCATGATATGCACGATATTCAGCAAAGCTTAGCCCTGTTTCGTGCATATCCATATAGTCATGTTTAAACTACACTTACCAGCACTTGCCAGCACATAAACATGCCAACATGTGCTAAACCTGATCTGATGCCCTGCATCCAACATCCATTATTCGTGCCTTTGGGATTACGTAACGGCCCTTGCATGATGTGGAACTGGGAACATGCACGACAGTCAGTGCCTTTACCACTTGGGCATCTGGGATTTGTATAAGTGTTATCGTGTTTTGTATGTGGACTGTACTATGGCTGTTACTCCATACTGCAATCAAATGTGTAACTCAGTTATTTTACATATGGATGAGACTTATTAATGGTATGTCCAAGTGATGTTTAATGGATGTGCTCCAGCATTGGAAATCTATGTCACAGTGAGCCACACACTATAATGTGCTACACCTTTACACAACCATAGATGGAGCATGCTGGGGTGACAGATACCTGTCAAGGGTACTCCCCATGCTTTGCCACTACATCCCTGATTACATTATATGGAGCCACTCATTAACACACCAGGGAATCCATGCAGAGTGTGTGGGGAACAGTGATTACACACATGGATCCCGCAATTGGCTCTGCTCTACTGAGGGACAGTTGGTTAATCGATGTGGTGGTGACAGCAAACACTGTTTGCCTTGGCTGATGACTGGCCTCTGACAATCGGCCATGTACTTACCAATGTACCTAGGAACCTATACATACAGTATCAACATATGCTGTTAGGTGCATGTACTGTTCAGGTGTTGGCTTTTCTTGTTCCAATAGCTGTTGCGAGTGCAATGGTTGAGGGCTGCCTATGTAGGATTCACACAGTAGGCCACATATATATTACAATTTACAGGTGGTCGTGTGTGTGTGCCATCCAGTTTACTGTGTGTGCAGGTGGAGAGGTGTGTTAGTCCATAGGGGCCTACACTGTCAGTGTATGTGCTATACGTTCTCTCTTTGCCAAGGCATGAGCATATTGGGCATGCCTCCGTCTGCCTACTGGGGCTGGCACAGGGTGTTCGTGGTCTGAATCCCTCTGTGCCTGTGATGGCCTTGGCAATTGCGGTGGGCTGTGAGGGTCTTCACCATTATGTCCCTGCTGCAGCTGTTTCCGCAGGATCATATTATGTAGCATGGCACATACTATGAAGATGTGGGCACACGTGCCTGGAGAGTACTGCAAGGATCCACCAAATATGTCCAAGCAACGGAACCATGATTTCAGCATCGCAAACAAACGCACTATGATGATTCTGGTTTGTGTGTGTGCCTCATTATGGCTTTCTTGCATGGGTGTGTGAGCATTTCTGATGGGAGTCATCATCCATGGCTCCAGTGCATAACCAGCATCCCCCACAAGGTGGCCATATGGGATGTTCCCCCTGACAAATACCTGATACAGCTGTGAGGCATGCCAGATGTGGGAGTCAAGGTAGCTTCCAGGGCTGCCAGCACACACATCCATGATAATGCCCTGGGCATTGCACATGACCTGGCTGTTGATGGAGTGGTATCCCTTGCGGTTTATGTAGCACCTACCATGCTCACCGTGTGGTGACTTGATATGTATGTGCGTGCAGTCTATCGCACCCAGTACCTTCGGGTAGTGTGCCACATGGTGGAAGAGATGCATATTGCTGACCAACTCCTCCTGAGTTTGGGGGAAGTATATATGCTCATTGGCATGTGGTAACATGGCATCCAGGAACTGGTGTAGTACCCTGGATGCTGATGCCTGTGAGATCCCCATTATATCTCCAGTTGGCCTTTGAAAGGTACCTGTGGCTAGTATTCTCAAGCTTACACATACCTTTGTGTCCACTGGGATGGGTTCCCCTCTGTTGTTTCTGGATCTCAGGCATGGCCGACACAGCTCAACTATTTGCTGTAAGATGTCCCTGTCCACCCTGTAATGCTCTACTATCTCCAGATCACGTAGCCCCTGGTAGGTTACCCTTGGTCTGAACACTCTTCTCCTCCTCCGGGGCCTGCGGTGGTTGTCAGCATCATCATCCACAACACCTTCAGTCTCCAACACATGGTGATGAATCACAGCTATGGCAGCTCCCAACATGTACATTGTAAAATTTCCCGTCTGTTTACACTGATGGTGCAGTGTTTGGGAATACACAGGTGTGTGTGAGGTGCCTTCACACTTTATACTATTGTGCTTTGAACACTGATGATGTCATAGGGTGTGTATTTACAATCGGAGCTACAGGGTATCTTATGTGTTTTACCACAGGTACTGCTATTGTGGTGCCTTTGGTGTTGAATTACATTTAGCTGCCATGGATTACCTCTTGCCCTTCCCTTAACATTTCTTAACGTTTCCCCTTCCATTTTCTGGCATGCATCCAGCAGCCTGCTTTCTTTTGTACTTTCCAAAACTTGGCTTATCTTGCGTAATGTGTTCTATGGCCAATCTACTGCAGGTTTGCTTTGCTCTGTGGTCACAGTTCTCTTTTTTTTGCAATCCGACACCTCCTTCACTCAAAAAGGCAGTACAGACTAGCAAAAACACAAAGGCGAAGTAGCAGGAACAACCACAAGGAAACGAGCTAAACCAAATTTTATTAGCGCTTTCGGAAAGAATATTATCTCTCCTTCTTCAGACAAAGTGCCTTCATTAAAACCAGATGTACATAAACATTCCAATAGCTTAATTGCTTAATTGGCAAAAAATACACCACTCACATTTAAAGCTATAATCAGTAGCAATCGCCTAGTAAAAAGCCCTCGGAGGTGAATAATATGTAACAACTCTATGTACATAAGAGTGCCGTTAACATATATCTAAAACCCACCTTAAAAACCACATTTAAACTTCAACACAAATATTTTAAAATTCAATCTATAAAGCGCAATAACAAAAAATATATATAATAAAAAAATAATAAAAAATGACAATAATCAACACATACTAATACATATTAAAAATCAAAAATTATCTTCTCAAAGCAAGATGCTTGAGAACACAAGAAATAGAAACATATTCATTGAGTCCGGGATACAGGTAGGTAGCAGTTCTTATCTGCCAAAACAGTTCCTCCTTTTCCAACTGTATTTGCCAGGGTCCTGCTCTAAGGTCATTATCAATATGTTTTAAAGTAGTAAACTTAAAATTATGCTCGGGGTATTTTAAAATATGCCGAGACAGGGCATTAGTGGGGTCTTTCTTACTAATAGCATAAAAATGCTCATAAATGCGCTGCTTTAGCTTTCTTTCAGTTTTACCTATATAAAAAGCAGCGCATTTCTCACAATTCGCAGAATAGACCACACTTTTGGTCTCACAACTGTACTTTCCCATTATACTATAAGTTTTGTCTCTAATTGTAACTTTAGGTCCCGTGCGGACAAATCTACATTGTTGGCATGCCCCACATCTAACCATACCTACATCTTTACAGTGACTATTATGACACTTAACTTCAAAGAGGGATTTTAAATTAAAACCTCTCCTAAAAGTTATCTTCGGCTTAACCCCAAAATGGTTAAGTAGATTGTTGTCCTCTAATATGAGCGCCCAGTTCTTATAAAGAACATTCCTTATTAGTAAGTGGTCCAAGCTATAGGTACACAAAAAGCTTGTTCTGAACGCTTGGTCACCCCTTTCATCACTAAAATTACATTGATTCTGCTAATCAAATCCATGTTCATCACTTATATTTGATAAAATTGGTTTAAAATAACCTGTCTTGCGTTTATAAATAACTTCAGATGTAATATCAGCAATCAAAGAATACGGATAGCCTCTATTAGTAAACATAGAACCCAATTTTCTGCATTCTTTGATGAAATCAATTTCATCAGATATCATCCTAGCTGCCCTTACAATCTGGCTCTTAATGACAGCTTTTTTCTGATGGTAAGGGTGACAGCTGGTATAATGCAAAAAAGCATTTGAATAAGTGAGCTTCCTATAAATTACACTTTTATATCTAGAATTGGTAATATCCTTAAATAAAAGAATATCCAAGAAACTAATACTGTTCTCTTGAACATTATATGTAAATTCTAAGAATTCAGTCATACCAGTGATTTTAGAAATATAGGACGGAACCAGATGTAGTGGCCCCTTCCATATCAGAAACTTGTCATCCTGGTACCTTGTGTACCAGGCAACATAGTTTTGAAACAAGGGGTCCTTAAATAACCGGGTCCTCTCCCAGTAAGCCATTATACAATTGGCAAAGCTGCCACCACAGGGAGAGCCCATAGCCACCCCAGATTTTTGCAGGTATATATTACCATCAAAAACCATAAAGTTGTAAGTTAATACTATTTCTAAAAGAATTTCAACTAAGTAGATGGTGTTATCACTAACCTTCTTAAGTGTCAGGAATTCTCTTATCCATTCAAGCCCCAATTTTTGTGGTATGAATGTATAAAGGTCTCTTACGTCAATCGTAAAAAAACAGTAGTCTTGGCTAAAAGGAAATTCATTAATGTCATGTAGGAAGCCCGACGAATCTTTACAAATCTGGGGCTCCTGTTCAATTAGAGGCCTAAGAATACTATCAATATACTTGGCACACGCGTAAGTAATAGACCCCCACCTATCTACTATGGGTCTAAAAGGGGGGTCATTAACTGACTTGTGAATTTTAGGTGTGCCAAATAATGCTGGTAGTTTAGGAGCAGAAATATTCAGATACCTGTATAAATGAATGTCAATTACACCCTCTAAGAAAAGGTCGTCCAGAACAGACCTAATTTTGTTATACGCAATGTTGACTTCATTAATACTGGCTTGCATAGAAAAGCCAGTATTCAATTGACTTAGCATCTTATCAACATATACATTATAATCCATGAAGACCAGGCCACCTCCTTTATCAGGTTTCATCACTCTAATGTTGCAATCCCGCAATACATTAATGAAATCCCGTTGATTTAAAGTAATATTAAGATTGCTGTCTCTATTACTACACTTATAGCAGCTATTGCTCTTAAATCAAGCTCACGCATCTTTACAAAAGAGTGTAAAGTTTTGTGTAAGGGTGGGTTAAATAAACTAGCCACCCTAAAGGAACTAATGAGAGTGGACCTGTCTCCCATAAGGACTTTCAGATTTAACTTGCGTATATATAATTTCAGATCAATGATGGTCTTGACCAAGTCAAAATGAGAGTCCGGGACGAAGGTGAGACCCTTTGAAAAAAAAGTTAACTAGCTCTTGATTAATATCAAAGGTAGTGTAGTTATAAATTTTAAAATCTCCTTCTGTACTAAAGACGATATAAGGATTATTGGAATAATCCATCATCTCCTCCGCTGATTCCGCCTGTTCCTCATATTCTCTTGATTCCTGTTCGATCTCAAATTCCTTTGTTGACTATTCCGGCTCCTCGGAAAACCCTGCTGGTTATTTGAATTTGATGTAATGTTATTAGAACTGTTCTGTTGAGCACTACTATTACTGTTATTATGGTTGGTAATGTTACTGTTATTGATAAGTCTCTTACTACGACGTATGGGCTGTACATTGTTAATTTGTGTGTCAGCATCAATATCATGATACCTGACTGGCTCCTCCTGGACAGAGTCATTATCTACAGGCAAGGTGCTGGACACATTAGTTAATTGCATTATCAGGGGTGGTCAAGGGTAAGCTCCGTTCGTAGCATATTGATGTATATCCCTAGTAATCTTTTTCTTCTTGTTGTTGAGCATCTTTACCATAGTCGCCTCTATGCTGGTAAAGATGCGAGCATAATCATATTTGTAAAGCACAAAGTCATGATCAATTTTGATAGTATGCTCTAAGAGCTCCAATTCATGCTTTAAATCTTCAAGTTCCCTCTTATAGTGTGCAATTAACATATTGATAAACTCGAATCCCTGTTTATCAAATAATGAGAGAAGCTCATGATGAAAATCTGAGCGCTCTATCAGACCCACCGGAAAACGCTATTGCCGTAGGCCCTTAGGTATAAGGTTTTTATCCAGGCATTCTTCCAAGTATGCAATTTCAAGTTGTACTTTTTTACATTTGTATAATTTATGATCAAAGTTATTTATTAAGTTGGTAATATTACTTACAGTCTCTTCTTGTTGTTGATTGACACCTTCGGCGGACCCACACTTGAAATAGTTATTACAGTTAAGAAAATTAGAAATTGATGGAGCCAAAGCACCATCTAAATTCTGCAACTCACTTACCTGCATTGGCAAACCATGCTGCTGTGAATTACTCATTTGCCCTGCTGAAATATCCGAAGCCGCAGAAGAGCATCCGTTAATATTGTTGTTGGTAATTTGAGCTAAACTAGCTTCAGACCCAGTTCGATAATGTGGCTCTGTTACATTCTGTTGCCTCGAATCAGTAGCAGAAACGCTACTAGAAGCAACAACATTCCCAGGACTTGAAAGACAGTCAAAACGTTCAAAACGTTGAGTTAGGTTGTCCACCCGACCCATTAAAATGTGGATGAGGGCTGTTAAATTGCCTTCAGCATTCGCTTCCACGGCACCAGTTATATTAGTCGTTTTAGTTCCACCATTCGACTCAATTTGGGAAAAAAGAGAACCCTGTGGTGACGCTCCGACTTCACTTGCCATACCAACAAACAAACTTCACTCAAAAAGGCAGTACAGACTAGCAAAAACACAAAGGTGAAGTAGCAGGAACAACCACAAGGAAACGAGCTAAACCAAATTTTATTAGCGCTTTCGGAAAGAATATTATCTCTCCTTCTTCAGACAAAGTGCCTTCATTAAAACCAGATGTATATAAACATTCCAATAGCTTAATTGGCAAAAAATACACCACTCGCATTTAAAGCTATAAACAGCAGCAATCACCTACTAAAAAGCCCTCGGAGGTGAATAATATGTAACAACTCTATGTACATAAGAGTGCCATTAACATATATCTAAAACCCACCTTAAAACCCACATTTAAACTTCAACACAAATATTTTAAAATTCAATCTATAAAGCGCAATAACAAAAAATGTATATAATAAAAAAATAATAATAAAAGACAATAATTAACACATACTAATACATATTAAAAATCAAAAATTATCTTCTCAAAGCAAGATGCTTGAGAACACAAGAAATAGAAACATACTCATTGAGTCCGGGATACAGGTAGGCAGCAGTTCTTATCTACCAAAACAGTTCCTCCTTTTCCAACTGTATTTGCCAGGGTCCTGCTCTAAGGTCATTATCAATATGTTTTAAAAGAGTAAACTTAAAATTATGGTCGGGGTATTTTAAAATATGCCGAGCCAGGGTATTAGTGGGGTCTTTCTTACTAATAGCATAAAAATGCTCATAAATGCACTGCTTTAGTTTTCTTTCAGTTTTACCTATATAAAAAGCAGTGCATTTTTCACAATTCGCAGACTAGACCACACTTTTGGTCTCACAACTGTACTTTCCCATTATACTATAAGTTTTGTCTCTAATTGTTACTTTAGGTCCCATGCTGACAAATCTACATTGTCGGCATGCCCCACATCTAACCATACCTACATCTTTACTGTGACTATTATGACACTTAACTTCAAAGAGGGATTTTAAATTAAAACCCCTCCTAAAAGTTATCTTCGACTTAACCCCAAATCGGTTAAGTAGATCGTTGTCCTCGAATATGAGTGCCCAGTTCTTATAAAGAACATTCCTTATTAGCAAGTGGTTTGTGTTTTTGCTAATCCGACACCTCCCCTATCCTGTTCTGCAGGTTGCTGCGAGCAGACTTGTTAGCTGCTGTCGATTGCCCACTGTGAGTTAATAGGTGTTAATTGCTCAGTTGTACTCCACTTACCCTACTGTGGCATTTCCTTATTTTCTTCCCCTAACCTTCCTATTTGAGCTGTGGTACACAGCGTGTGCATCCGCTTACCGGGTTTTGGGCACGTTTTCATCTATGTACATGCGCTTTCGGCCACCATGTGTGCTCTCAGCTAAACGATGCTATACCTACATCCCCACATCTATCCTGCAGCTTTGCTTAGCAATGGGCAGCCCAGATTTGCATTGCTCCAATGTGCTTACAGCTACGGTGGCACACCCACTGCTGATGTCATGTATACCACCAAACCACTCCTCGGTGTTGTAGCACTGCGCCGTATGGTACATCCTTAATCCGGTGGGACGTTGGATTCACTATTACTTGCCTCATTTGCATAGCATTGACTACTAATGCATAGTTACCACACTGAACACCATCACAGACCCTTAGCAACCCTTGCAGCTTGGTAGTGGTGTACCATGCATACCACTGAGTATTATGGTGAAATCATGATTTGTATTAGATTGCGATTTTATGACATTTGTATATATTTTCCTTGTGTTCCCATCTGTGCACACATGCCCTGCGGTTGTACTTTGCGTTACTGTGGACATGACATTAAATGTTGTTTTTTAGGTGTTGTGCATCTTTTCTTATGCCATTGGCTGTATATTTAGCCATTGGCATGTGTTAACTTTGTAATACATGAGTCTGGTCCGCTTTCATAGCTCCGATGTTCTGTTTGGCAAAATGTAAACAGTTCTTTTTTGGTTTACATTTCTGTAGGCTTACGCTATGCCTGTGCCACTTAATGAATCGCTATGTACCTTCATTTGCATGGTGCAGTACTGCGCATGGGGAGATTAGCATACCTGGAACGAGGGCTGCGCAGATCTGGTATATGCTGGTAGTGCATGTGGAATTGGATTGTACCTGAATCACTCTGAGGCCATATTTGGCATTATACCACCTACGCTATTGCCTGGCGCAAGCTTCATGAATCCCGGGGCCAGTCTTTTTCAAAACCCCCTCCCCATGCGTAATTCAGTTATTTCTCCCACTGTTTTTTTACAACAAGTCTTATTCACACCCACTGGTATAATTATTATCTATTTAATCAAACCCCTTGTGTCTCATTTTGTACATCTGAAAAGGGGGCAATTCAACTTGCACAAAGTTATTGTTAATACAAATGCTACTATTTTTTCTTAATTATATAGAGCAATCCTCTAATACTTACCACAAATATTTTCATAAGAGAGCCATATCTGCAACACTTGAACTAGGCTCTACCTCCACCCTACCTTTTAGTGAAAGGGCAGAAAGCACTAAAGCTGGAAAAGGGGAATAAAGGTAATGTAATATGTTACCAAACTGCCTTTTTGCATAATTCTTCTAGTGAGATGAGCAGTATATGTATATAATTATAATAAATATTATTTTCCATAGCATGAATTAGTATCCAGATAATCATATTATTATAAATATATATTTTATAGCATTAATCAATGAATACTAGTAATAACATTTGATAGTTTTCAATATTTTGGTATTGTTTTTTTCCTTCATGCTTTGTATGTTAAAATGCTATGCCCTATTTTACATTAATATACCAACTGCCTTCATAAGCAGTACACAGAAGAGATCAGAAACCAAAATTCAGCACACAATGTTAGAAACCTTGTGATTATCACTGGCTGGTTCAACAATGCCCTGGATACCATTACAGAAAGGTTGTTGGTGTGCTACAATGTTGGGTGGAAGATGCGAGGAAGACTGAGAGAATGAGTTTAACTTTCGTAATATTTTCTCTTTTATGCAATACAGTCTCTGAGAATATCTATATATATATATATATATATATATATATATATATATATATATATATATATTGATTCACTTCATAACACTGAAAGCTCAAAACTCTGAAAATGAATACACTTCATAATATAGAAGACCAAAGCATTGAAACTTCAAAACACTGAAAACTCAAAACACTGAAACTCAAAACACTGAAAACACATATCATACATATACTGAGTTTAAAAAACATAAATCATAGCACTTTCCACCAAGTGTAAGCAGAGAGGCAAGCCCCCATGCACCCCCACACCCCCTGCTACTTAAATATATCAACTCCAGGTTTGCACTTAGTGTAGTGAAGTGCAATCTTGGAGTTGATATATATATATATATATATATATATATATATATATATATATATATATATATATATATAAGTAGTAGGGGGTAGCCCCCCCCCCGCTTACACTTGGTGGAAAGTGCTATGATTTATGTTGTTTAAACTCAGTATATGTATGATATGTTTTTTCAGTGTTTTGAGTTTCAGTGTTTTGAATTTCAGTGTTTTGAGTTTCAGTGTTTTGAGTTTTCAAGATTTTGAAGTTTCAGTGTTTTGTTTGCAGTGTTTTGAGTTTTCAAGATTTTGAAGTTTCAGTGTTTTGGTTGCAGTATTTTGAGTTTCAGTGTTTTGATATTTCAGTGTTATGAAGTGAAAAAAAAAAATATATATATATATATATATTATATATATATATATATATATATATATATATATATATATATATATATATATATATACATATATATATATATAAATATATATATATATATATATATATATATATATATATCCATCCCAAATCTTTGACATGTTCTGGTACCCTTGATAAGTGTAAGCAGGGTTTTGGGAGATGAGCCATTTACAGGTCACCTGTGTCCATTAGAGAAATACCTGTAGGTGCCAAACCAGGGATGAATTTCTGGTTTGCCATCCAGTTGTCCAAACTGCACATGAATTGAGTTAGGGAGGAACTCTGCTTCACATGGTTGGGGATCCTGCACCATAGACGGGGTAATCTCAGGTATACATACCTATCTCTCCAGCAGGACCTATTTATATCACAGGCAAGGTTTATGTCTTTAGAATTGGTAATTCTGGTGCTGTTTGTTTTGTGGATATGCAGGAGGTCCATCATACAAGGCCCTGTATGCCAGCCGTAGATCTCCCCTCAAAAGCCTTGTTCGTTTTTGCAAAGTTTGTAGTGGTTTTGGCTTACTGCGATGGATAGTGGATCATCTACTTCTCCAGTTTTATTTTCTCAAAAAGATACATTCATTGACACAACGTGTGGATTTATTAGCAAGAAGTATTAAGAACATCGGAAATAATGCAGTTCTGCGTTGTGACCAGCAGATGGCAGCAACATCATTCCCAGCTGGGCAGCAGCAAGTTCTTCCTGCTGCCAGTGCAGATAATGGAGTTTATGAAGGAAATAATGCTAATGTCGGGAGTTTGGCATCTTTTTCAACTGTTTCTTCTCCCAATGGATTAAATTAATCAATGCAGCAGCAGGAGGGTAACCAGGGGACTTAATCCATGTAATAATGGTTCCCAAGGAGTATAGAACGCAAATGCAGTCATGCAGACACTGCCAGGTATGAACTTTCAAACACAGCAGTTATATAACCTTAATGCTGGTAATATGTTTAGTTCTAGCAGTATTAATTGGAAACCTCCTATACTGAATAACTGGTTAGCAAATGGAAGTGTGGAACAAGAAGTAGCTACACAAGTAGCTGGAGGGAATAAAGCAAAATATAAATTGGAAGAACTGGATAGGAAACTGTATAAAATGAAAAAGTTGCAATGTGAAAATGTTTATTTGAAGGACTGCATTACAAATGGGGTGGTTCTAAAAGGGGTTAGAGTATGGTGTTATCCAGCAGGTTTAATTGAGAACTCAGCCCTGCAAAATGATTTAATAGCCATGGCTTTGAATTATTAGAACTGCTCATTAAATATAACACTAACAACATTGATTTGTTGTTGGTTGAATGAAACTCATTGCAAACACAATTGTTGTCGGAAACTGACTATGATAGGTGCAAGTACGAGCATCAGCGTATTTTCACTAGTATTGAGAACAATATTGTGGAATTAAAAAGAAAGAAAAATAAAAAGTTGGCTAGAAACAAGCATCAATACAGTCAAAACTGTGCCTATCCAAAACCCCCATGTGTTTATAATAACAGTAATAATGGTCAACATTTGCAGTTTAATAATAATAATGAAGCAGTGTTTATAGAAAATGAGCAACAAAATGAAAGTGATTTGCGTAATGATGACAACTATGAACAACAATTTCCACCTTTAAGGCAGTCTGAAAGGATCAGGAATAGGAACTATAATTATGGTCACAATCGGGGTAATGGTCCCAATCAGGATTTTTATACCCCTTCCAGAAGCAATCAGAGCGGGGGGGGGGGGCAATGGCGATGCGGAGGATACCAGAGGAACGATTATTAACTGAATGTACTGGTCAGCTGAGTTCTATTGAAACTGATAGTACTAATGGTATCTCAGATGAAGCTGGACAGCAAAAACCTATGGTTATTTTTAATGAGGCACATGATTTTAAAATTTATAATTTTTTTTGTACATTTTTTTGACCAGGAGATGGCTGATTTCTTAAGCAAAGGTTTAACTTTTGTTCTTGCCTCTGAGGCATGTTTAGCTATGGTACTCATGGATTTTAAACTATTTCTTAAGAAACTGAATTTTAGAATTATGTTTGGTGAAAATCACAACCATTCTGATATGTAATTGCATACCACCAATACTTTTAATCCACCGTTACATCCGGCTTTAATTCTGTATGAGAAGGTTTGTGAAATTGATATTAGACATCTGTTAAGCAATAATCATGTCCCTTTGAACGACAATTTGAGTTCTAATGAAAGGCAATTACTTGTATTTTTAATGCAACAGAATATTAGAATTGTGAAGCTGGATAAGGGGGTGGACTGGTGGTAATGGATGTTTTTGATTATAATGATAAAATGATGCAGATACTTGACACAGACACATATGAAGAAGTTAGCAGAAATGCACTTAATGTAGCATATAAGAAGACTGAAGTATTTCTTAATGACTTGTTTCTTGAAAATAGAATCGACATTAACACCTGTAATTATTTACACATTATTGCACCTACCATTCCTTGTATTTTTGGCTCACCTAAGACACATAAAGATATAAACAATCCACCACTAAGACCAATAGTGGATGGATGCAACTCCATGACTTATGCATGTGCTAAATTTTTAGATTGTAAATTAAAAGGTTACTCGGATGGTCAAAAGCAAATCTGTAGAGATTCTTGGCATTTTCTCAGCCTTATTAATGCAGTTGAATATACAGAGGATGTTCTGTTTTTAACGATAGATGTGAACAATCTTTTCTCTGTGATTCCCCAGCAGGAAGGTGTAAATATGATAGAAGAGGTTCTGTTTGAACAAGGAGTACCACAAATTGACATTAACTTATATGTTGATTTATTTGAAGTGGTTTTGACCAACAATTATATAATGTTCAACAATCATTATTATTTACTAAAGGTAGGAGTTGCTATGGGTTCACCCTGTTGGACCATTTTTCCAATTTGGTAATGGCCCAATGTGAACAGAAGCACATATTGAATAGTGCATATGAACAGTATATTGTCCTATATTTGTGATATTTGGATGATATGGAATATACAATAATACAACTCAATTTTTGAGGTTTACATACAATGTTGATGGACAGGAGAGTAATTACTTGGATGTGAATCTGAGAAAGGACAAGGTCAACAAGAGGGTTTTAGCAAAAATTCACAGAAAACCACCTATTCCAATAGCTTTCTTTATTATACAAGCTCCCATCTTGTTATTAACAAAAGAGCGGCTATAAAAGGCCAATTGCTACATGCCGCAAGGATGGTTAGTTTACATAATGAATTTCTTGATGAGTGTAAGAATCTTATAAACATGTTTTTGAGTAGGGGGTACCCAGAGGACTTGCTGAACGAAGAGAAAATGGTTATTTTGTACCTATTCTCAATAGAGATGGATTATTGGTGGAAATGCACAGGGCTATTCAAAACATGAGAATTGATTATGTTAGTGCTTTTATAACTACATTTAATGCGCATTTTTTTTTTAATTAAATCAATATTTTTTAAAAAATTGGAGACTTTTGGCTGAGGAATCAGTTATTACTAATACATTTCAGAATGGTATTAAAATGATTGCAAGGAAGGGTAGTAATATCAAAAATATCATTGAATGATGTTACAGGAAAGAAAAAGGTGAGGGTATGAAAAAATGTGGCATATACACTTTTTGTAAGTATATGTATCAAGGTGAACAGGTTGAAGTTAATGGTAAAAAGTATTATATTCATGAGAAATTGAATTGCAAATTAAAAGAGGTGGTATACGTAGCTAACTGTAAAAAATGTTCTGCGTATTATATAGGAAAAAGCACAAGGACGCTAAAAGAAAGGGTTTATGAGCATTTGTATGCCATAAGGAGGGGGAATTTAGCAAATGCTTTAGCGAAACTTACACAGGTATGTGGTGATCATAATTTCAAATGTTGTGCCATTCAGCAGATTTATGAGCAACCAGGGGGTGGACCCTGGAGTTAAATTTTAGAAAAAGCTGAATTAAGATGGCAGTTATTATTACAATCGTACTATAAACCAGGTCTTAATGAACAATGTGCCATTAACAGTCTTTTAAGGTTAAAAGCTTTGAGTAGATGAACTAATAATTAATAATTAGCTTCACTTTTTAATAAGCATAGATTTTATATTTATTCATTTTTATATGTATATGTCAAAAATTATATATTTTTAGCATAATGTATGTTTAACAATTTTGTTGTACTAACAGTATGCTTACATCATTTCCTTTTGAAGTTGTGATTGGGGGCAGTAACTGCTGGTTTACACCAGTATTTAAAGGATTATCTGTATTAAATGGTGGTCTGATGAAGTCTGCTATTGAGTAAATGAAAAGCGCTTTACCATTTTTATTGTTTAATAAATTTCTGTTTTAGGAAGTATCTGCTATCTTTTCGCTTATTTGTTTTTTGAGAGTTTGTTCATTTTTGCAAATTTTCTACTGAAACTTCAAAACACTGAAAACTCAAAACACTGAAACTCAAAAGACTGAAATTCAAAACAATGAAAACACATATCATACATATACTGACTTTAAACAACATAAATCATAGCACTTTCCACCAAGTGTGAGCAGGGATGCAAGCCCCCATGCGCCCCCCATGTGGGGACTGCACACCCTACACCCCCTGCTACTTAAATATATCAACTCCAAGTTTGCACTTGATGTAGTGAAGTGCAATCTTGGAGTTGATATATACAAATAGCAGGGGGTGCAGGGGGGCTTGCCCCCCCACTTACACTTGGTGGAAAGTGCTATGATTTATGTTGTTTAAACCCAGTATATGTATGATGTGTTTTCAGTGTTTAGAGTTTCAGTGTTTTGAATTTCACTGTTTTGAGCTTCAGTGTTTTGAGTTTTCAAGATTTTGAAGTTTCAGTGTTTTGGTTTCAGTGTTTTGAGTTTCAGTGTTATGAAGTGAATATATATATATATATATATATATATATATATATATATATATATATATATATATATATATATATATATATATATATATATATATATATATATATATATTTATACATATATATTTATATTTATATTTATGCATCCCAAATCTTTGACATGTTCTACTACCCTTGATAAGTTGATAAGTGTAAACAGGGGTTTATATATATATGTATATATATATATATATATATATATATATATATATATATATAATATAATAATATATTATTATTCTTCTTATTATTATTATTATATTATATACTATAGACACACACACACACACACACACACACACACACACACACACACACACACACACACACATATACTCGGCTAATGACAACAAGGACCCATGCATCCCAAGTCTTTGACATGTTCTGGTACCTTTGATAAGTGTAAGCAGGGGTTTGGGAGATGAACCATTTACAGGTCACCTGTGTCCATTAGAGACATACCTGTAGGTGCCAAACCAGGGATTACTTTCTGGTTTGCCATCCAGTTGTCTAAATTGCACATGAATTGAGTTAGGGAGGAATTCTGCTTCACATGGGTGGGGATCCTGTTCCATAGTCTTGGTAATCTCAGGTATACATACCTATCTCTCCAGCAGGACCTATTTATATCACAGGCAAGGTTTATGTCTTTAGAATTGGTAATTCTGGTGCTGTTTGTTTTGTGGATATGCAGGAGGTCCATCATACAAGGCCCTGTATGCCAGCCGTAGATCTCCCCTCAAAAGCCTTATTCGTTTTTGCAAAGTTTGTAGTGGTTTTGGCTTACTGCGATGGATAGTGGATCATCTACTTCTCCAGTTTTATTTTCTCAAAAAGATACATTCATTGACACAACGTGTGGATTTATTGGAAAGAAATTTTGAGAACATTGGAAATAATGCTGTTCTGCTTTGTGACCAGCAGATGGCAGCAACACCATTCCCAGCTGGGCAGCAGCAAGTTCTTCCTGCTGCCAGGGCAGATAATGGAGTTTATGAAGGAAATAATGCTAATGTCGGGAGTTTGGCATCTTTTTCAACTGTTTCTTCTCCCAATGGATTAAATTAATCAATGCAGCAGCAGGAGGATAACCAGGGGACTTAATCCACGTAATAATGGTTCCCAAGGAGTATAGAACGCAAATGCAGTCATGCAGACACTGCCAGGTATGAACTTTCAAACACAGCAGTTATATAACCTTAATGCTGGTAATATGTTTAGTTCTAGCAGTATTAATTGGAAACCTCCTATACTGAATAACTGGTTAGCAAATGGAAGTGTGGGACAAGAAGTAGCTACACAAGTAGCTGGAGGGAATAAAGCAAAAAATAAATTGGAAGAACTGGATAGGAAACTGTATAAAATGAAAAATTTGCAATGTGAAAATGTTTATTTGAAGGACTGTATTACAAATGGGGCGGTTCTAAAAGGGGTTAGAGTATGGTGTTATCCAGCAGGTTTAATTGAGAACTCAGCCCTGCACAATGATTTAATAGCCATGTTTGATAGGCATGGATTTGAATTATTAGAACTGCTCATTAAATATAACACTAACAACATTGATTTGTTGTTGGTTGAATGAAACTCATTGCAAACACAATTGTTGTCGGAAACTGACTATGATAGGTGCAAGTACGAGCATCAGCGTATTTTCACTAGTATTGAGAACAATATTGTGGAATTAAAAAGAAAGAAAAATAAAAAGTTGGCTAGAAACAAGCATCAATACAGTCAAAATTGTGCCTATCCAAAACCCCCATGTGTTTATAATAACAGTAATAATGGTGAACATTTGCAGTTTAATAATAATAATGAAGCAGTGTTTATAGAAAATGAGCAACAAAATGAAAGTGATTTGCGTAACGATGACAACTATGAACAACAATTTCCACCTTTAAGGCAGTCTGAAAGGATCAGGAATAGGAACTATAATTATGGTCACAATTGGGGTAATGGTCCCAATTAGGATTTTTATACCCCTTCCAGAAGCAATCAGAGTGGGGGGGCAACGGAGATGCGGAGGATACCAGAGGAACGATTATTAACTGAATGTACTGGTCAGCTGAGTTCTATTGAAACTGATAGTACTAATGGTATCTCAGATGAAGCTGGACAGCAAAAACCTATGGTTATTTTTAATGAGGCACATGATTTTAAAATTTATAATTTTTTTTGTACATTTTTTGACCAGGAGATGGCTGATTTCTTAAGCAAAGGTTTAACTTTTGTTCCTGCCTCTGAGGCATGTTTAGCTATGGTACTCATGGATTTTAAACTGTTTCTTAAGAAACTGAATTTTAGAATTATGTTTGGTGAAAATCACAACCATTCTGATATGTAATTGCATACCACCAATACTTTTAATCCACCGTTACATCCGGCTTTAATTCTGTATGAGAAGGTTTGTGAAATTGATATTAGACATCTGTTAAGCAATAATCATGTCCCTTTAAAAGACAATTTGAGTTCTAATGAAAGGCAATTACTTGTATTTTTAATGCAACAGAATATTAGAATCGTGAAGCTGGATAAGGGGGTGGACTGGTGGTAATGGATGTTTTTGATTATAATGATAAAATGATGCAGATACTTGACACAGCCACATATGAACAACTTAGCAGAAATGCACTTAATGTAGCATATAAGAAGACTGAAGTATTTCTTAATGACTTGTTTCTTGAAAATAGAATCGACATTGACACCTGTAATTATTTACACATTATTGCACCTACCATTCCTTGTATTTTTGGCTCACCTAAGACACATAAAGATATAAACAATCCACCACTAAGACCAATAGTGGACGGATGCAACTCCATGACTTATGCATGTGCTAAATTTTTAGATTGTAAATTAAAAGGTTACTCGGATGGTCAAAAGCAAATCTGTAGAGATTCTTGGCATTTTCTCAGCCTTATTAATGCAGTTGAATATACAGAGGATGTTCTGTTTTTAACGATAGATGTGAACAATCTTTTCTCTGTGATTCCCCAGAAGGAAGGTGTAAATATGATAGAAGAGGTTCTGTTTGAACAAGGAGTACCACAAATTGACATTGACTTATATGTTGATTTATTTGAAGTGGTTTTGACCAACAATTGTATAATGTTCAACAATCATTATTATTTACTAAAGGTAGGAGTTGCTATGGGTTCACCCTGTTGGACCATTTTTCTAATTTGGTAATGGCCCAATGTGAACAGAAGCACATATTGAATAGTGCATATGAACAGTATATTGTCCTATATTTGCGATATTTGGATGATATGGAATATACAATAATACAACTCAATTTTTGAGGTTTACATACAATGTTGATGGACAGGAGAGTAATTACTTGGATGTGAATCTGAGAAAGGACAAGGTCAGCAAGAGGGTTGTAGCATAATTCACAGAAAACCACCTATTCCAATAGCTTTCTTCATTATACAAGCTCCCATCTTGTTATTAACAAAAGAGCGGCTATAAAAGGCCAATTGCTACATGCCGCAAGGATGGTTAGTTTACATAATGAATTTCTTGATGAGTGTAAGAATCTTATAAACATGTTTTTGAGTAGGGGCTACCCAGAAGACTTGCTGAACGAAGAGAAAATGGTTATTTTGTACCTATTCTCAATAGAGATGGATTATTGGTGGAAATGCACAGGGCTATTCAAAACATGAGAATTGATTATGTTAGTGCTTTTATAACTACATTTAATGCGCATTTTTTTTAATTAAATCAATATTTTTTAAAAAATTGGAGACTTTTGACTGAGGAATCAGTTATTACTAATAAATTTCAGAATGGTATTAAAATGATTGCAAGGAAGGGTAGTAATATCAAAAATATCATTGAACGATGTTACAGGAAAGAAAAAGGTGAGGGTATGAAAAAATGTGGCATATACACTTTTTGTAAGTATATGTATCAAGGTGAACAGGTTGAAGTTAATGGTAAAAAGTATTATATTCATGAGAAATTGAATTGCAAATTAAAAGAGGTGGTATACGTAGCTAACTGTAAAAAATGTTCTGCGTATTATATAGGAAAAACCACAAGGACGCTAAAAGAAAGGGTTTATGAACATTTGTATGCCATAAGGAGGGGGAATTTAGCAAATGCTTTAGCGAAACATACACAGGTATGTAGTGATCATAATTTCAAATGTTGTGCCATTCAGCAGATTTATGAGCAACCAGGGGGTGGACCCTGGAGTTAAATTTTAGAAAAAGCTGAATTAAGATGGCAGTTATTATTACAGTCGTACTATAAACCAGGTCTTAATGAACAATGTGCCATTAACAGTCTTTTAAGGTTAAAAGCTTTGAGTAGATGAACTAATAATTAATAATTAGCTTCACTTTTTAATAAGCATAGATTTT